>NW_009916130.1:67690-68334 GCF_000696875.1 Nestor notabilis
GTATAAGCAGCGTTCTGCAGTTAAGAAACCAAGTTCTGTTTTGGACAAATTTAAATAAGCAGGAGGCCAGCTAAGAGGTGAGGATGCAAAACAAGTCACCATGTCACCATGCCCACCTGCACATCAATGAATAAAAATTCAGAATCAAAAGCAATCAAACAAACCAGTTCTGTATCTCATTCATTACATCTATTCTGGTGCATGTGGAAATTTGATGAGAGAGATTACTGCTAGATAGAGGCTATGCTAACCCACGACATCATAAAGATCCTATGTTTTGTAAAATTTAAGGAAAACTACACTTATGGCCAACTTACTGAATTCACTGGGGGAAAAAAACCAGACCACTGCTCAAAACTCAACAGCTGTGACTCCATTGTGAAAAAATGCCACAACAGCAGCAACAGCTGGAAACGAACACTCCAATCTCTTTATTCTCCTAACTCACAGACCACTTTATGGCAAAATCATCCTGGACTTACCTGCAAATTCCAAGTTTGTTTGACATACTCCCTGATGAGGTTCTCTTTTAAATCTTCAAAAGGTCCTGTTTTGGGTTCAACGCCTGGTGGTCGGTTGAAAGGTTTTCTCAATAGACAGATAAGGCCATCTGCTTCTTCTGAGTGATAGTTAATGAGTTCAGC
>NW_009916130.1:68365-71793 GCF_000696875.1 Nestor notabilis
ATGTGACTTGCCTCCTGCAATAGCATATGAGCCACTCAGCTCCCTCTCAATTGTATAATGATGAACCTTCCTTCCATGGGCCAAGGATAAGGCAAAGCCCCCCAGGTAATTCCGGCTTTGGCGGAGCAAGTATAGTCCTTCACTCACTCCTCCTTGCATCAGATACTCTTCTGCTTCTTCACGTGTAATATTGCCAAAGAAGTATGGCAAATGGTTAGCAGGGTTCACTGTGTTGGAAGCCATGTTTTTAATTTTCCAAGCAGCGAAAGTATTCTATATCTGAAAAACAGACAGAGACATGAGTATCAGCTGGAAAAAAGAGGACAGATGAGTAAGATGGCAAGTCATATGTGGTATGTCAGAAACAAAATTTTTAAAGATTTTTGGTTTTACCTTAGAAATTCTCTTTCTAAATTGCAGTAGAAGTTTTCCCTTATTATATAGTAATATAAAAGTTTCCTATAACTGCACAAGTTACCTTTGACTCTTTGCCTCTTTTCTTTGTTGCCTAGCCATACAGAGGTCCTGACATTTTCACTTTACTGAACACCTTTATCTATCCTTTGGTCCTGGCCTTGGGGTGTTTCCCAATAAAAGGAAATAATAGGTAAGAAAGATTCAGTGAGAAGTTTTTCTTTCCAGTTTTGTGCCATTCTAGTTTTGCTTATGAGTAGCTTATGCCAGTATGTGGGCTGAGTACAGACAAAAGTCTTATATTAAAATGGTTAACAATCTTCTCTACAGAGATTTACCAATAATAATGATAATGATAATAATAATAATGAAAAAAATATAGTGTCTTGTGAACAGTTTTCATTTCAAACACTTTACATAATATGAAGGCACACTACCAATAAAAACACAGGAGACAACGATGTTCGCCATCTCTGAAGAACAATAAATATAACATAAACATCTTCAATTCTTTCTTAACAATAAAAAAAATACGTTTTTCTACATAGACCATATACACACACAATGTAATGTATATTAATATGAATATATAATAAAATAATATAAACATTTATTTCTAAAAATATGCACAAGGACTCTACAGAACTCTAGCTACAGTAGTAATGTTCTTGTGTTCTGTCTTCCATGAGTTATCCCAGTCTCTAATCTACATTGCCAACAGAGAAATTTATTTTTACTAAGCCCCACTGGTGATTTACACTGCCTGGACAGCTAAGCACTGTGCTGGAATTATTTTTTTCTCTTTCAAGTTACTGAAGACATCAGAATACAGAAGTTGAATTTGGTTTATTCTTGTATTAGTGACTTTTAAATGACTATCTAATGAATACTGGGAAGAATACCCCAGCAACAGTGTTTGCAAGCATTTTTTATGTCAGATGAAGTGGTCTGCAACTGCAATTACTTAGGCAATTGCAAGTTCACCAGTCGAGCTATTGTTTCTTGGAACAGTACGAGTTTTTCATATACTTTCTCATATACTTTCTCTTCCAAATGCTTCCTCAGTCCAATCACTGTTTGTCCTGGGTTCAGCTGTTATTTTTCTCTTTGTAATGTAATGTAATGTAATAGTTATTTTTCTCCTTCCTAGTAGCTGATGCAGTGCTGTGTTTTGGTTTTAGTCTGAGAACAACGCTGATAACACACCGATGTTTTAGTTGTTGCTAAGTAATGCTTACCCTGATCAAGGACTTTTCAGTATCCAATGCTCTGCCAGTGAGGAGGGGCACAAGAAGCTGAGAGGAAGCAGAGACAGGACACCTGACCCAAACTAGCCAAAGGGGTATTCCATACCACAGCACGTCATGCCCAGTATATAAACTGGGGGGAGGCATCTGGAAGGCCCAGACCACTGCTCGGTTCGGGCTGGTATCGGTCGGCAGATGGTGAGCAATTGTATTGTGCATCACTTGTTTTTATTGTTGGGGTTTTTTTTTCCTTTCCTTTTTTAGTTTTACATTTCCCTTATCGTTATTATTATTATTAGTAGTAGTAGTAGTTTTGTATTATACTTTTTTTTCTGGACTGTACTTATCTCAACCTGTGGGGTTCACATTCTTGCGATTCTCCTCCCCATTCCGCCTGAAGGTGGGGGGGGAAGGAAAGCAGGGGTGAGTGAACGGCTGCGTGGTTCTGAGTTACCAGCTGGGCTTAAACAACAACACTGCTCATCAGGACTTGCCAGAGACTGTTACATCTGCAGTTTATGTGGCCTAAGAACGAAGGAATTCATTTAAGGACAGTTCAACACCTTCCTTCAGTCTAGAAAGAGAACAAAAATCCTCCTAACTATTACTGGCTCTGCATTTGTAAAATGACTTAATTTGAAAAATTATATTTGTATGAAAAATGTATGAAGTGCTTTTACTTGTATTATTCATGTGTGTTAAATTAAACTTTTCCTTAGGAAGTACCTCTTACTGCCAAAATTCTTACTTTCTTTGTCTTTAAAGTTCAGTTGTGACAACTTGATATTGAAATGCTCTTAAGTATACAAAGTAAGTGACAGACTCTCTTATCTGTAGTGTATTATGCAGACTTTAGACTAACTAGGCAACAATACAAGTACATGAAAGAATAAACCCTGCTATTTGTATTCACAAGATCACTGCGCATCTTGTATTCTTTTCTTTTCTCCTAGTGTGTGTATACTAAGTAAAATGTATATATACTGAATATGAAACCTGTGAACATTAACTGACAAAATACTGTTCTCTGTGTTTTATTTAGGTTACTGCAGCTCTCTTTTCAGCACCTTGCATTAGCCTTGGCTAGAAGCAGACAAAAGGATCAGAAGTTCAGTTCCTGTTTCTATTGCTGTGCAGGATATAGCAGTAAAAACAATGTGCCCTTCACAGGTGAACTAAAGGCACAATTTTAGGGAAGCCACCCAGCAGCCTGTGGAATCAGCATTAAAAAAATTCAGGCTGTTTGTGAACAGGATTAATAGACCTCTTGACTTGCAGCTGACCAAAGCCTTCAAATGAGTTACATGAGCACGTGTGGAGAGGACTTTATGGAAGACCATGTAAGAAGGGAAGGTCCATAATGCAAAGCTGCAACTGAGGAATGGACATGTTAACATAGGGCCTTCTGGCACATGGTGCTTTGGACTGGCAGCTCTGCAGCAGGCATAGCTGAGCAGCCTGCGAGGTTTGGAGTGTTGAGCAAGGCCTTGGTGCTGATGTTCTGCTTCGAGAGTTGCTCTTTGCAGCTCTCAGTGCTCAGCTCCAGAGCTACTGAAGGGAGGATTTTGCCCGGCCCTGCCCGGTTCAGGCAGCCGGGACACCCCGGAGTTGAGCTTGCAGCAGCACAGGTGAGCTGGGCAAGGACACCTCACCCTGAGGACATGGGAGGGTTTTCTTCCTGAGGGACCTGGGCATTTCTTCCCTCCTTGCCAGACCAGCCAATGACCGTGGCCTCTCTTCTCTCCCAAGCACAACCGCCGCCGCTGC
>NW_009916130.1:71867-72586 GCF_000696875.1 Nestor notabilis
ATCTGCCTGGGCGGTGGGTAGCAGGCCAGCTGTGTGATTCCATGCCTCCACCGCTTCTGCTACCCATGCATCCTGCAGTGGGCTGAGACCAAGCCCGAGTGCCCCCTCTGCAAGAGGAGGATCCAGTCCATCTTGCGCACAGTGGGGGCAGACAACGACTACAGGGAGCATGTCATCACATCGCCTCTGACACCACCAGTCATCATTCACCAGGCAGAAATGCACAGATCCCCAGCCGCCCATCACCCTGGAGCACCCCATCCATGGGCTGCAGAAGGGGTGCCCAGGGATCCTGTGGGCGGCCTCCAGCCTGAGGAATGGGTGAACCTTTTCCAGGACCACCCGACCCTCCTCGAGACCGTGATGTCCTGGGTTGAACATAGGCTGCAGCAGATCTTTCGAAACAGGTGGCTGGATGCAGCCATAGTGGAGAACACCATCACGGCCCTCCTGACCAACTATGGCATGAATGAAGAGCTGCTGGTCCGGATGCTTGGGGTCTATCTCCACACCCGCACAGTGACATTTGTGCAGCAGCTTATCCGTGTTGCCGTGCAGTGGTGTGGCAGGGACGCCCGCCATCTGCTAGCCCAGCTGGAAGGTCTCCCGGCCCCAGCCCCTAACTCTCCAGCAGCCGGGCAAGATCCACCATGGATGAGCCTCCCAGCACCTCATCCGCTGCCGCTGGCGGGGGGTGGAGCAGCCACCCCTATGCTACG
>NW_009916130.1:72633-85023 GCF_000696875.1 Nestor notabilis
CCGGGCCCTCCACTCCCAGCTGGGGCAGTGAGCGCTCCACTGGGAGGCGACGGCGAGCCCCGAGGAGGAGGGCCGGCAGTCCTGAGGCCCCTCCAGCCAAGAAAAGGCCACCACCACATCTGTGAGCCTGGAGCGTGCCTCGGGAGACAGCTGAATCAGGACTGGGCCATCAGCTGGGGGATGTGCCAGCCCTCAAGGGCTCCCTATAATTCTCATGCCAAAAATTGTACTGCACTGCAGTACCTGTTCAAAGCAGCTCAGCAATGTTGCAGTGAAACAAAACTCAAATAGAATTTGCCACCACGCTTTATCTGTGGAAATTTATTTTCAAAGAAGTATTTCATTAAAGTTTCTTTTCTCCATGCCTTTAGTTTCAGACTTAAAAAAATGTCAGGACCTTCATGTATAAAAAGGATAAAGAACTTTACAATGAAATTTAGAGATAATACAATTAAAATGGAGTGGGGTGAGAGGGGAAATTTGCATTCCCTGACTACAAAAGATTCTGATGTACTGGCTACTGAAGTTAAAATTCACTTTGACTTTGTTGTGTTTCAGATCAGGCTACTCCTCAGAATACTGTTTAGTCTCAGTATTTACTATATGTTGTTCAGGCTGAGCTGCCCAGACACAAGTTCTCTTTGGTGGTCTTTTTGTATAATCAGCAATGCCAAGTTTTTCCACTGCTGACAATTCAGCATGTTTATGAGTATTAAAATAAATGTTGAAAAAACCTCATAACTGTTCATTAACAAGTCACAGAATACACGGAAACCAGAAATTATAGGTATGCACAGCAACTCAGGGCCAACCGCCTCTGAGTAAAACTTCTCTAATCTTTCTAGATGTTCCAAACCACTATTCAAAGGGGGAGCATGTATAGGCATACAAAGTTTAATTGAACTATAATATCAGATACAGAAAACAGAGAAGGTGATACATTCACTGGATGCCAAGAGCATTATAAAGACTTCTTACAATTCTGAGATTAAGACTGTGGGCAATAACTCACTTTTGGCACAAAGACCCCACTAGAAGGAGATTGAAGGTTCCCTGATAGAAGCTTTGACCAACACGTTGAATGTGAAAGCAGTACAAAGAGCTGTTCCAGGCGCAAGACTGGTTTGACCCTGCTTATCATACCTACAAACTGTCCTCCCAAAAGATTATTAAAAACCAAACAAATGTAAGTACAGTCACTCCAGCTCCTAGAAGCCTATCAACATGTTCTATGTTGCTGGGACAAAATGTGAGAGAAAAAGTAACACTTTGTATGTCTAGTCATGCTGCCTTATGCCCTAAATTAGAGTTATTCACAACTCATGGTAATGAGCACAGTGTAAGTGCCATCTCCTGATTCCTTTCACCTAGCTTCTTTAGAAATTTATCTATCGACCCAACAGGACAGAAGCTCTCTCTTAGGCACGTGGAGGATGGGCAAATGTTCTGTCGTCTTAGAAATAACCAGTAAAAGGCTTGTATTTTATGATGATCTTGAGACACAGCATTTAGTACAAAAGTGCTCCATTTCACTGGCAGTTATTTAAGACTCCCTATTTTGGAAGAATATCTGAGTTTGAGATGGTTGTTCTCTTTGGTTGGACTTTCTTGCCTTCTTTTTGGGAGTTTAATACCCTTCTAGGATCAGTAATAGTGCAGAAGAAAATATGTTTGGATTCACACTTTTCTTCTGTAACTTCCTCCAGGGGACAAATAATTCTGAGTTTGCCAAGTCAGCACAGTTACAAATGTGAATCTGTAAAATGGAGATTAAGTCCCCAAAGGGCTGATCGTAAGGCTTTACCCTTGAGAAGGCTGAAGGAAGCACAGCTGGTTACCTGAGAGATGCACTTGAGCATAACAGTAAAAGAGGGTCTAAAGTGCAACTTTCCCCATAGCCATTATATTTGACTTTTAAGGGAACTACAAATACAACCAAATATCATGGTTACCCTACATGAAAGAAAAAAAAAAAAGGGGGCATTTGCATATTTCCTATGCAAATACATAGGAAAATTAGGTACCCAGTTCCCCTCATCAGTATTGCAGAGTGGGTACTCCAGACATAACTCAAGAGTTTTGTACCTCACACCGCATGCAGGGAAGTGGAACATTCCTGTACAACAGAGGAGCAAAACTCAGGGAAACTCATCTGAAAAGCATTAGAAAGAATCTGTGTTGACCATACTGCTACCCTTAGCCTGCTTCTCTTTCATCTCTTACATTTAGACAAAGATAAAGGTATAATAATTTTTTTATTGAATGGTTTGCATAGCAGTGAGCATAGTGTTACTGAGGTAGTAATCACCATTGTAACATTAGAGATTATAAATAGCAGTATGAATCTTTCTGTGGACCAAACAGGCATGCAGAAGGAGTCTTCAGGACAGATGACTGATTATTTTACTCATCCAACTATTTAATGAGTAAAAGGACTGAAGTGTGACTAAAGATCAAAAGGTATGTGTGTGAAACAGTGTCCCAAATAAGCACTTTATTTGAACAGTTATTTTTTTCCCTTTTCTTGTTTTTCAAAGAAGTATTCTGTGAGTGATGTATGAAAGTAAGGAAGTAAAGAGCAAGTATCTTTTGCATGCAGAAGGCATAAGAAAGGCTCACTGAAGAGAGCAGAATGATGAAACTACACTAACTGAAACAATTCGTTCTAGCATAGGGTGAAATTTTTTCTTTTTCCTAAAATTTGGGTTTTATCAGAATTCTTGGAATCAAGATGTCTGCCTCTGAACAGCACTACAATTTTTCATTTTGAGATTCTTTTCTATATTTCCAACTAAAAGGTGAAAGAACTTAAGTATGCACAGAATTAGAAATACACATTTGATGGTGACTTCATGTAGTATTTCAAATATTTAGGTACTTTCAGGGTTTAGTATAATCTTAATGGTATACTCCAAACTGATGTAAATTGTGACATAATTACCACCAAGTTATTCTAAATCCATTGTTATTATCTAGCATTTAAAGATGATACTTACATTTTTATAGTATTTTAACAAATAAAATGGATTTAAACAATTGTTGTATTCTCATTTCTTCACCTTTAAAATCACCTTCCAGTCTGTCTAGACAGCTGAATGGTGGTCTTAATTTGATTTATCAGCTTACCTTTAAATGTCTTCTTTACCTTCCTGCATAAACATGAAGATTTAATTTCTATCCAGACCTCAGGAGAAGAGTATTTATGAGGAAATTATGCAGAAATAAAGGAAGAACACAATAAATGTTTAAAAGTAAGTCACTAGGGAAGGAAATGAAGCAGAAGACCATTCTCTCAAGTCATTTGAACAAACTGATCAGGACCCAAGGTGAACTTTTTGACCTACTGAAAAAAAATCTGAAATCTTTCATAATTCAACTGGTAACTGACAATTTTTACAACTTTTGTAGACAGTGGTATCTCCAAACAATGTCCCATTCATCATCTGAAAGAAATATCCGTAGTACTGTCTCAAAAGGAAAAGCAACATACACGAGACAACCAACAGGTTTCTTCCAGTATGCTGTTCTTCCTCAGGAAGTGCCTTGCCTGTGTACTGATGTACAGTATGCCTCTGCCTCCACCTACTGCTTCTCTAACCAGCTTACAGGCCACAAGCACCTTTCCACCACTCATGCCTGGGCCTCTTTCAACATTTGTTTTCTCCTACTCTATGAGAAGTTTTCCTCATGCAATCAAACAACCATCTCTAATCTCTGCATCCTTTTACTGACCATCTAAGCATTATGCTGTACGGTTTTTTTTCCCTGTACTTCAGACTTTAAAATGTGCATTCTTTCATTTCCAAAGGCTTTCCTATTGTTCTACACACACTACTGGGCAATGAGGATAGATACACAAAGCATATCTGTTTGTTAGTTTTTAAGCAACCTTCACTCTTCAGTATTTTCTCAGCATTAGCCTTTCCTTAGCACTTTTACTAGACATAGGTGCCAAGTTCCACGTTCGACTTTGTTAGCAGCTCAGTTTCCGAAGCATTTTCTTTCTTTCAGACATTTCTGATTTCTTGCTATGCTTTTGGGATAACTACAGTGCTCCTTCTAAGGATTTTAAACACTGAGATATATATTTCAAGAGAACAGTAGCTTAATTAAAGTCAGTCTGGGAACAAATGGGGAATGTGGTAGCTTTGGGCCCAGAAGACTTTTCTGCTGGGGAGTTCACAGCCTGGGTTGAATAATGCCATTAGTGACCTGCAGGATTGTCCAACCTATGACAGATTTTGTGAGTTCTCATGATTGTGAAAGTCAGTGGCCTTGCTAGCACCTTTCTGATCTTAAGAGAAAATAACATTTCCCCTTGTTCATAGAATCACAGAAGCACAGAATGGTTTGGGTTGGAAAGGACCTTAAGATCATCTAGTTCCAACCCCTTGCCATGGGCAGGGACAGGACACACAAAACCATGTCACCTAAGACTCTGTCCAGCCTGGCCTTAAACACTGCCAGAGTTGAGGCATTCACCACTTCCTTGGGCAACCTATTCCAGTGCCTCACCACCCTCACTGTAACGAACTAATCTAAACTTCCCCTGTTTAAGTTTGAACCTGTTACCCCTTGTCCTACCACTACAGTCCCTGATGTACATCCCTCTCCAGCATCCTTATAGGCCCCCTTCAGATACTGGAAGGCTGCTATGAGGTCTCCACACAGCCTTCTCTTCTCCAGGCTGAACAGCCCCAGCTTTCTCAGCCTGTCTTCATACGGGAGGTGCTCCAGCCCCCTTATCATCCTCATGGCCCTCCTCTGGACCTGATCCAACAGCTCCATGTCCTTCTTATGTTGAGGACACCAGAACTGCACACAGTGCTCCAAGTGGGGTCTCACGAGAGCAGAGCAGAGGGGCAGGATCACCTCCTTCAGCTTGCTGGTCACACTTCTTTTGATGCAGCCCAGGATATGGTTGGTTTCTGGGCTGTGAGCACACAATGAAGCTGGCTCGTGTTAAGCTTTTAATCAACCAACACCCCCAAGTCCTCCATAGGCTGCTCTGAATCACTTCTTTGCCCAACCTGTAGCTGTGCCTGGGATTGGCCCAACTCACGTGTAGGACCTTGCACTCAGCTTGGTTGAACTTCATGGAGCTGGCACTGGCCACCTCTCAAGCGTTTCCAGGTCCCTCTGGATGGCATCCCTTCCCTCCAGCGTTATCAACCAAACCACACAGCTTGGTGTCATCAGCAAACTTGCTGAAGGCGAGCTCGATCCCACTGTCCATGTCGCTGACAAAGACATTGAACAAGACAGGTCCCAACACTGATCCCTGAGGGACACCACTCGTTATCAGTCTCCACCTGGATATAGAGCCATTGACCACAACTCTTTGTGTTGTGGTCAGACATTAAGCCAATTCCTTATCCACTGAGTGGTCCATCCATCAAACTGATCTCTCCAGTTTAGAGACAAGGATGTTGCGCAGGACAGTGTCGAACGCTTTGCACAAGTCCAGATACGTGATGTCAACTGCTTTGCCCCTATCTATCAGTTCTGTAGCCCCATCATAGAAGGCCACTGAATTGGTCAGACATGTAAATCCTCACCATATTGGCCTTAATAGAACAAAAAACTGCCAAACAGGTGGTGTTGGTGCACCATATACCAAGTTTAGTGAAAACACCATTATTAGAATTAAAAAAAAAAAAAGTTAGTTTAGAAATATTTTTCTTTGGACTTACTTTCCAGAATCACTTTTGTCTATACTGAAGACAGTTAAATAGATGTTTTATCTCCACTGAAACATGCCAGAAATGTTCTCATTTATTATAAATCGCATCTGACATTCTGATATCATGAGTACTCCAGGCACTCCAGCTATTGAACTATTTCCTGAGGAAATACTACTTGATTTGGCAACACTATTACTGCCCTTATTATAAGGCAAACAGATGCTTAGAAGAAGCACCACAGTGTTCATATGTTATTTAGGGGTTTACTATATAAGCTTCTGCACTGAGGTCATGAGGGGGATTGGATCACTAAAAAAAACATTCTTCTTTGATGCTAGGAATCTATTGTCTCTCTTCCACAACACCTTCCTTTTGGGAATCTCCTGTCTTTGGTAACCTTTTGACACGTTATAGTTCTCCTCTAAAAAGTTTTTTCTGCTTTGATCTTTTAAAAGGCTCAGAATGCTACTGGGGAAAAAAATAAAAAAAGTGGCCAGGCATTACAACCACTCTTTCTCTGGCAGCAGAAATCCTACGGTTTTCACATATATTTAAGAAAAACATGGGAGGAAAAAAAAAGTTTGGGGCTTTAGAAAAAGAAAAAAAAAACAACTCACCAACACAAAAATATCAACACTTTCTTTCACACTTTCGTATCTTTGCCATGCTCTACTAGTTGTTTCCTTGCCTCCTTTTCCAGGGAAATCTTACACTGTCACAAAGGCAACCATTGCCTCAGGCTAAAGATGTCTCCTGTCAAAACAAGTATTTTTGTCTTAAAACAGATGGCATCTTTTATATAGAAGCCTGCTCCTTTTTGGGCAAAGTACTTTACTGAGATCAGTACCCACTAAACACCATACAGAAAATGGAACCACTGGGGATGAGCTAACACCCAAAGGAAAGCATTCAAGATACTCCAGGCAGACCCTTCTCTAATCTCCTGTTTTCCTGCTGTGACAAGGTGTGAACAAACTTCACTGGGCACAGACAGACTTTCACAACTTCAGCTGTGTGCTCTGTACTGTCAACGGAAGTGTACAGGGATAAATGTTTCTTCCCAGTGCTGACAGAAAAAAAGACTGGGCTGGGATTCACTTACAAAAGTTACAAAAGTCTTTCTCAGGGAGCCCAAAACTGCCTCTGAACACCTCAGGAACTACTGAGCTGAGTTACAGGATACATAAAGTTCCAATCTGCTTTTGTTGAAGTTCAGTGCATTTCCAGAAATCTAATAAAAAGTAAAACTCCTCCTTGTAGCACAGAGGCTGACACAGAGTGACTGGCCTCCTTGTGGGTTAGAGTGGCAAAAAAAGGCAGGTTCCTCTTTTAGACCCAAGTTATCTGTCATCTGAAGTCTGCAGTACCCTGCTTTATATGAAGTATAGAAATTATTGCAGGAACAAAAATAACTAGCTTTTCATACTTCTAGAATAGGCATGTTTCTACAAAACCAATCAAGATTTCTCAGTGCCACTTTCAAGAGTCTATGAAAACTGTGCCATGTTACCTTATTCTTTGAAAAGCTCCTGGTAGTAGGATATAGCAAGGTTAATGTTCTCCTGTAGAAGCACTAGTTGACAATGGCTCATCTCTTGCTGGCAATTATACCCACAGAGGTCTGGAAGAAATGACAAGCTTTTTATGTTATTTTTCTGAAAGGAAGATGGGATACAAGCTCGCATACACAGACTGCCAACATTAAACATCAGTTTCTCAACATCCATGTAATGTTTTGGGTTTTTTTTTGTAATTAGGAGTCAGATCAAAGGAAGACTTCTCTCCAAATACAGCATCCTTTAGCAGTGGAGCCAGCTCCTCCTGACTAGCTTTTGTGAGGATGCGTCCATCAGAAAGGCAGACTGCATAGCAAAAGAGCTCCTCAGACCAGTAAGTGCATCAGTGAATCTGCACTCCAGAAAAGACTAGGTCTGCATCCTCTTCTCATACCACCCTATACGCTTAGAACAAACAGCACAGCTAAAGCTCACTTCTCATTGCTATAAAGAATGGATCAGGCTCTTAGTAGGCAAGAATACCTTCCAGCCAGCAAACAACCACTTGAATTAACTGTAACCTCACTTCTCACATAAAACATGAGGATGTTCCAGAAACACTACACAGAGAGAGGCAGCAGCCTTCTCCTTCTGTCCCGCAGAGGAAGCCTATTTGCAACACTTGGACCAGTAAAATACTCTTGACAAGGCCCGTTTATCACTCTGGGCAGAGAGAGGATGCACCTGGCCTCAGTGCGTTCTGGGCCAACAGGCAGTATTTCCCTAGCTCTTGCATGACAAACTGCCAGGCTGGAAAAAACAAATAGCTTGTTATCAACCTTCTTTTCTCAAGTTGTGCTATCCTCTGCACAACATCAATGGTTACATTCCTAAATGGTCCATCGATAATTGTCGCTACAGATAGTTGCTACACCAGGATACCAAAAAGCTGCCTCCACTTGATGGAACTTGCCCCTCAGGAGTCAGAGGCAACTGCATTTCACAGTAGCAACATCACTCCCTCAATACACCACTGCTTCCATGCGAAAACAGCTCTGCTTCCTTTGCACAAAGGGACTGAGTTCACTCTTCTCTTACAGGATTCTTTCCCTGAACTTCTGTACACAGGATACCTGCAGACCAGAAATTAGCTACATCCACTGGATGAAGACTGTCACACAGCTGTTGAGCTCACCTGAAGCAGCATGAGATTTCTTACCACCTGCACAGGATAATGGAGGACAGAATAGCTACTCAAAGCCTTCCCCAATGCATTCTTCATTCTGGGGTGTCCTGCTGCATGCATGACTGGAACTGTTGAGAGCAGCGCTCGCTCTTCCTCAAGGTACTTACTATAAATAAGCTGTCATTCTCAGACACTTGCAAGATGGAGTTGTGAAAAAGATAGCTAATCCCATTATCTAATTTACAAAAATAATCCTTACTTAAATACACTGCTTGTTTTACCAACTTTTGAGCAAAATACTGTGGAATTCATACATATTCTTTGAAACACAGCACTGAAATCTAACACATTATGTCAAAGACAACTGTGTTAACGCTGCTTCCCTTACTTAGATTCCCCATATTTCAGGTATTGGGAGATTTTCACCTTACCAAATCCTTAAGTTTGGGGGTTTTTGGGTTTTTTTGTTTCAGTTGTTTTTGGTGGTTTTGGTTTTTTTGGGTTGTTTTTTGGGTGGTGGTTGTTTGTTTTTTTTTGGTAGGGTGAACTTGTTTTCTTGAATCAAGTTATCAAATTTGGGCTAAGCTTCCTGGAGTGGGAACTCATCCATAAACAACTGCTTAGTACACTTACTAGCTTCCTTTTCTACATTCTTGTTAAGCAAAATGACAAAAAGGATTTTCTGTTGAAGTTTTTCTGTAACATATTTTAAAAGAGGGGTTTTGGGGGGAAAAATGTCTTCGTAACAGGTTTCAAATGCCAGGTTTTGAATCTAGATTAAGAAACAAACTTTACATTCAACCCTACAAAAAATCAAAACTAGTTTGTAAAAAATATTAAGACATTGTTTTAAACTGAGCTTAATGCCTTTGAAATTTGTAGAGCCAATTTTGAAATCATCACTAGAATTTTTAAAAGCAGAACTACACATTTTAGCATTTTAGCTTTACTATCCCACAGATGCTCTCAGTCACACTGGCTTTAGCTAAGAGACAGTGCGCTGACATCTACAGACATGTTCTAGAGGCTATGGTATCAAAAGTTTTGTGTTTTTCGGTTTTTCTTTTTAACTTTTCTTTTCTTACTTCATTATTTCATTGAAACAGTGCAAAAAACTAAGAGAAAGACTATCCAAGATGTCAGAGGAAGGCTGTGGCTGATGTATCTGATGTGACCCCTGGTCCTATTCATTTTCTGAATCTGTTTCTTCAGATAAGGATTTTTAAGTCTTAAAAACCATTTAAAAGCTCTATATTTTTATTTCATGATCTCAAAATACTTAGTCAACTGTATGCCATTTCCTTAGTACATATTCTACTCTAATGCTTCCTGCCTGTGTTTTCTCTATTTACCTCCAACCATAAATGTTATTCCTGTCAATTCAACTCCATCCCCACCCAGGATTTGCCTCATGGATTTGCATGGCTGGATTTACATACCACAGTGCCACAAGTCCTACTTTTTACAAAAGCTTTTAGCACCTCACATTTTACCTCCATCCAGTTTCAGTGATGAAAGATTCCTTTTGTTGCCTCCTTTCATTTTGAAGGGAAGAGAAGGTGTTGAATATGTTGTTGAACAAATTGTCCAACAGCTAGGCAACATCAACCACATAACCTTGCTCCTGAAACCTTTAATTAATGGAGGAAAATACAAATACTACGCAACAACTTTGTGATCACATTATTTTTACTATGACTAAATAAATACTGATAATTGTATATTGTACTATCCTCTACTGCATACAAGAATAGGGAATAATCCTGTAAAGCCCAGGGCTGCTGCTTCTCACTGAAAGAGTGATCAAAGGTCTTATATTAAACTGAAGAAAGTAATAATGTTTCTCTGTAAAAGTGGTGCAAGAATTATGAATGTTTATCTGTCGAAGTGTTTTTATCAATGCCAGCTGAGACATAAACCATCATCTCCTCCCCAAGATTTTCTTCTTTTGTCAAATGCAATCAAACTCACTGTTAAATTGGATTACGGAACTGTTTCCCTGTAATAAAATGCTATTTTTATTTCTAAATTAGAAATTAAGAATCTGATCCTGCAAATCCTTACAGGGTGAGAAGCCTTCATTCTTATGACTGAACCTTACTACTCGTGCCCACAAACACCTGCAAAATGTGTTCAGTTTTTCAACAGCCACTCTGAATGGTACAGACACTCTCGCCCCAGTGGAGTAACTCACTTAAGCATGTGCTTACTTCAAGTGAAAAAGAAGTAATTTTAAATAGTTCATTGGAACAGTCTTTCTGCAACTATTACTCACATTGAAAGGTAAATGTTGTAGTCCTTGTAGTTATGCTTAAAAGACAAGTTCCCCTTTTCAGCTGTGTTATTCTGGAACTAAATGCATGCAACCAAAAGCAGATTCTGGCACAGACTGTCTAATGTGTATACAACAGATCCTGAGGCACTGATCCAAAGTCTATAAAGCTGGAAGGATAATACTACCTAGTATCTTCAGTGGATCCAGATGCAAACACAGTTTCTTACAGTCATGTAAGACTGACTGCTTTCTGCTAAATACTGCATATTGGAAAAGCATTAGGAAGGAAAAAAAGAAGTATGATTCACAAAAAATAATTATAATTGTGACACCATGACCTCTGAATGCAACATACCTTTCAGAAGTGACTTCTTCCACTTCCAGTGCCTCTGACATAACAGATACAAAATGATGGGAGACCAAAGAAATACCTCAATGTTTGGTTTTCTTTTTCGTCATCAGTATCTTCAAAGACACTTAAATGAAGTTTACAATTTTACCACCAATCTTCAAAACCGTTAGTTTGTGCTGAATGTGACAAGGCAGTGCTTCTAAATACAAAGTTTGGGTTTTGTCTTCCTGCAACTTCAGATGAAACTGCATTTGTATCAGAATCACAACTCTGTGCAAATGGGAGAACTTTACAGTTTTGCTTTGGTGAAGTGTTAATATTTTCTAACAGATGCAAAACTAGAACACTTCATCTGTATTTCTCTTGGGATTTTGCAGTTATTTCAAATCAAAATGAAAACTGAAGCAACAATTTACTTTTGTCTTTCAGCCATTTTTGAGCATCCTGATTCTGAACCCCTTAATTTAAATTATTTTGTCTTCACCAGAGTACAATCTTTCTCCCCCCTCCCCCCCCCCGGATAACTGTCAGAATATGAAGAACATTCAAACTTCCTTATTTCCTATTTATCGCTCAATGCTCAACAGAGGGATGAAGATTAAAAAAAAATAAAGCCACATTTCCTCTAAGTGGACTTGTCCTACAATGTACTGTGCACTGCTACAGTTCATATCCCCAAGCCTGTGAAAACACACAGCTTTGCACGCTGATACTAGCTCTATACCGGATGCCTGTGCCTATGGATTAGGCTGCAGATTCAACCCAAGGGCTGCTCAGAAGATCTAAGCTTCTGTGGATAGAAAGAGCATGAAAGAAGCCTAACAGAAAAGAACATTAAAAGAACAAAAAAACGCCAACCCTCCCCCCACTCCCCCCCAAAAAAGAAAAAAACCCACCAAAACCAAACAAAAACAAAAACAAACAATCAAACAAAAAAGTTAACTCCTTTATGTAGGAATAATTTTGTTTTGAAATGGAAATACTTTACAATATATCATGTAATTTGGCCAGACTGGGACTCCACTTGCCACTCTTCTACTGGAGTCAGTGTCACCTAGAAAAAGTATTCCTTATCTTAGCCCGAAATAACATCATTTCAAACTAATACGGCCAACTACAACACAAAGTTTATGCAGTACAGAAGAAAACTGAATAATGCTGGCAGAACACACAAAATTAAGAGCAACGGCTCCGGCATAAGGCTTGGAATATTCGGCTACTTCCAGCATGTCTAGTAATACACTACAGTTGTTTTCTTGGAAACAAAATAGGGAAGTTTGATAAGAAAGCGACATATTTTTAAACCCATTTTGCCAGGCACCAAGTCTCTGACGTGTTATGTGCCGTTCAAAGAGAAGCCCTACTTTTGTGTACACTTCTTTGTTGAAAACCTGCCA
>NW_009916131.1:0-23972 GCF_000696875.1 Nestor notabilis
CGGGCAGCCGTGAGCGGAGTGAGCCCTGGCCGTTGCTCGGGGCAGTGTTTGTATTTATGCGGAGGAAGGTGACGGGTTTCCCGTTACCGGCCCCCGGAGGATGAACACCGATATTAAAATTACTAATCGTGAAGAGAGCAGCTCCCCCTGCTCTCTGGAGAAGGCTGTAGTGCAGTGCGGTGGGTCCCCAGAGCGGTGCTATCACCCCACCCCGGCTGAGGTAGCCCCTGAGAAGTGAAGTCCCTTGGTGGTGGTAGACAACAGTGAGAACTAACGAGGGTAGCTCGTTGCGAAAAAGGAGGATGAAGTCACTGGACATCCTGCAGTATTAACTCCTACACCTGCTTCAGAAAGGTTTATGCTGCGTCATTGGGTGGAAGGGGAAGGCTGGAGTTGGGCTCTGGAGATCACCAGGCACTGAGCTTTCTGAAGCTGACAAAACAGCAGTTCAATCTGCAGAAAGAATACTGTGCTGTATTCCACTAAACATCCCACTTACCCCAGTCTCAATCTGTTCATGGGTACAGCGAGGAGAACTGGGCTTGGTCATCGAGGTGATATGTTTTAGCTCTCAGGTCTAGAAGAAACCTGTTTCCTCCTTCCCCTCAGTTTGCAAGGTCCTGCTTGCAAATCTTTAGGGGACTGCAGAAGAACTTAATCTGGAAGTGTAGAGACAAAGACTTGTAATGCTCTAAATTACCCAGGGCGTGTTAAAACAGTAGGCGTAGAGCCTTTCTCAGCATCTACTATTAGGGCCAGACTTCTGGTGAACGCAGCTAGACAACACCTTTGTCTGAAGGGCAAATGCATATATCCAGTTAAATAAGGAAGCTAATGCCTTCAATGCAAATCTAATCAGAGAGGCATATATTCTACCTTAGCAAGCTTTTCCAGTTGATTGCAGTCATGTTTTTCCTGACAAAAATGGATTAGAAGTAGATTGGGAGAGCATTCTGAAGAAATACTTTTTTCTCTTACTAACCCTCGGAAATGTCCTGTATCTTTCTACCACAGTTTATCTAACCTAGGTCTGTCAGAATTGTTTCAAAGATGCTGCTGTGTAATGGCTAACTATTAGGTCTTAACTGGAGTTGAATTTCTCCTGTGTGGATGGAGTCCCGTAAAACCACTCCTAGTATTTAGGCACATCAGTGTCTTCAAATCCAGTATAGATGTCCAAAGACTGCACATGGAATTGAAATTGCTTTCCATCAGAGATAACCTCTTCAGCAGAGTTATTTACAGAAGATCATCAAGACACAGGAGTCAGTCATGTATGCTGTTTGCCCAAAAATTAACTGCCATGTTAATCCGAGTGCAACTTCTCATCATCCTTCATTTGCACTTAGTGGATTTTGGTAGCTATTACAATAAGTCTTCACACATTGATAAAGCCACTTTTACTGTGTTCATGTTTAAAGTTTTCAGAATGACTTCCCTGGTTGACATGCCCTTGAATTATGAAAAGATGTTTGCTCATCGATTCACATCAGATGATGAAGAATACCAAGAATATCTGAAACGCCCTGCAGATCCCCCTCCTATAGTTGAAGAATGGAGAAACAGATCTGGTGGCAACCAGAGAAACAGAGATCGGTACTGATTTCTTTCTTTTTTATTTTTTATCTTGGTAATTTCACAAATATATAATTAAATGATCATGTATTTCAGAAGAAAGATAGGAATTTGTTCTGTTAATGGAAGTATCTTGTTACTTCATAGGTAACTATTTTAAGAGAAATAGTCTTCTCTGAAAAGTAATGAGGTTTTACATTTTTTCTGTATTGATACTTGGAGTTTTTGCATTGTGTATGAAGTTATTAAGTAATTTACTTTTTATTAAGGAATGAGCCAGAACCACAGAACTCATTTCCTCAGGTTACTGATCATCAGAGGGGAAAGATGAGAGTTCTGCAAAACTAAGCAGCCTATCTACTGTGGGATAATAGCCAGCAGGAAAATGTGTGAAGGGGCAAGCTAATAGCAGTGATTGTCTGATGCTAGGTGTCCACAAAATGTTTCATTTGTAACCTAAATATTTGCTGTACTTTGTTAAATTATCCTGTACTACTTTTATCTAGTAGGCATAAGTGTAAAATCCATCATCCAATCTGTCTAGCAAGTGCAATGTTACCTGCCTACTGCAAAATACTTTGAATTACTTCAGGATGTAATTGCAGCTTTTTACTGAACTTTGGACAGTAACATCTGGTTTATGTGTGACTGAAAAACGATTACAGCATATAGTATGTTTGCTAAAAAAAAAGTGATTTTTTTAAAGGGATTTTCTTACAGAAATTTGTGGTTCTTTAAACTAATGAACTCTTACACTCTGGTCACAAAGCAAACCTCATGGACATGTTTGTCTATGCTACACCACTGAGATAAGCAAAGAAAATGACAGTGAGGCAGCTCAAGTGTTGATAGGAATGAAGATAACAGCTGAAAAACCAAAATTTAGAGTGAACAATAGCTAAATACCATCGATAAGATAGTCTCTTGAGTATGGGTATCTAAAAGAGCCTATGAAGCAGTGGTTGTATGTATTTTAGGGAATATGGAAATTCCAGGACTATGTTGTCAGGTAACTAAATTGTACTTAAGCCTGCTTTGCCACAGCTTTCAACCATGAAGCTACTAGATTAAACCTGGCTTTGATGCAGCAGGATGTATCTTACGGTTGTTTTTTGGATATATGGTCTGTTCGAGTCTCTTCAAAGTTCCAGCAGTTCAGCTTATCCCTGTGAATACTGTGTGTTAGGAAACAGACTGTCCTCCCATGGCTTAGCAGGCAGCGTGCTGGGTATTAGTAAGAAATTAATGAATGATCTCAGATGACTCTAGATATGTTCTCATCAGTTTGTCATAGAAACATGTAAGTAATTCAGTGTATCAACAGTTACGTGACAGTTTACATGAAAACTATAAAATTTAAGAGTTCATTATCATTCATCTTTTTTAAAAACCTCACCATTTAAGTGACTCTCTGACTTTTCATTGCAGGTTTCAAGATGGTAGATACTTTAGAGGAGACAGATACAACTGGCAAGGTGACTACAGATCTAATCAGAGGTCGGAAAGGAGTTGGGGTAATAACTACCAGCAGCACAGACAAGGGCAGTCGTATTCCTCCCACTACGGACAATATGGCTACAACTCCTACAACCCAGGGTCTCGTTACCATTCCTACTGATGATACTTGTGCTCTGGAAGTCCAGTAATGCTATGTAACAAATTCAGTTAGACAGTTTTCTTACGTTCCCACAGTTTTATAGATCACTCAAGAATTAGTATTACAGTCCATCACTGTTTATCTGTAGTGTGAATTGAAAAAGAGAATACCTTTTGTGAGTAAAAAAGCATATTATTCGGAGTTTGTTTAGAGTCTGTAGATCTTAGATTAATTTTCTAACTCATTCTTTTGTCTGAATACACATTAGTGCACTTCTTTTCTTCCATCATTGAGATTTCTCTCTGTTTCATTTTAGGAAATACAACAGGCCAGGGGAAAATAGCTGTGGTTTGCGTGCAGCCTGTAGCAATGGCACATTGCCTTAAGATAGTTCTTTTTTGAAAGTGACATTCTGTGTCTTTGTCTGGAGAGAATTTCTTAGTTGGCTTTTGATAGTGAGAAAAGCTCAGTTTGGTTTGAATTTCACATGCCTTAAAACTGAGAAGAGAGGTGCTATTACAGAAATACTTCATGGGGTCAGTGTAGTGTCCTTTGACTCAATGGCTTTGATTGATTTGCAGATTTCCTTTTAAAACATGGTCTAAAAGTTTGAATAAAAATTAAGTAGTTTAAATATGTATCTTCTGATTGTAGTAGGTCAGTGATGTACAAGTTTTACTTGAGAAGTGATATCAGACTTAGATTAATTTGTATTCAACCTCTATTAGATTAATTTGTATGGTCTTAAATTTGGTATGTGCATAACAAATATTGGAATTCCTATTTCAGTAAAGCTGTAAAATTTTGATGATAATTGTGATTACTTTATGTGAAACACTGTGCATGTTATAGAAGAAGGGAACTGTAATTGGTACTGTTCTGTACTTCTTTTGCATGAGAAAAATAGCAGTGCAGAATGTTCTGCAGTTCTTATGATTTAAGTTCTGTGTGTTATCTTTTTTGTAAGTATCACACAATAAAAGTATAGTTCATGTGTGAGGATGTTTCTGTGTATTTCTGAAACCTAATTTTGAAACACTGGCAGTTGCTACACTGTCATCTAGGCTGACTGCCCTATGAGAAGCAGTACCAGCAGGGAAGTGTTAATACTGCACAGCTGTTGGTTTAAGTTAGAAGAAAGGCCTACTCAGCTACAACCAAGAGGATGAGATACCCTGTGATTAATTAGAAGTCTGGAGTGTTAATCCACTATCTGACATTCTACTGTAATAGGGTCAAAGATCTCTATTTCACCATTTACACAATAAGCTAATTTGCATCAGGAGAGCAGTGCCTTTCTTTTTACTTGACATTTTCTTCAGCTGTTGTACAGAAACACGGAACCATCACGCTGACTGTTACAGAAGTCATGACATTATGTGATAAGGAGCACAAATTAGTGCACCTGGATTTAAAAACAAAGAATTAATAGAGAAGTCAAAAGCACAGTCTTCCAGCTCATAAGATGCAGTTAAGAGCTGTATATAGATTTTCCAGTCTGTGAGACAAAAACTGTGACGTGTCTCCACCTACCCACCAAGTATTTCTGCTTTCTGCCTCTCACATAATATTGTTTACTCTGATACAGTGTTTAATATCTTACTCCCTGAAGTATTTGCCTCGAATTCAGCTGTTTAACCTGAGAAATCTTCTAGCAAGAGGTTTGTTTTTCTTCAAGGAGTTCTGCTGGATGAAATGCACCTGGTTTAACCCTCATTAATACAGCAGAGCTATTACACTGGAGGATTAAGATCATGCAAAGTTCTTATCTGTGCACTATGGAGAGCCTACAAGTTGGTACGGTGGAATTCCCTTTTAATGCAAAATCATACACAAAGTGACAGATATCCCAGACTCCCACCTCCAAGAAGGGAGTGCATCTCTTTCTGCAAGGAGCCTGACACTGCCAGCTATGCCACAAAAGTGAGGCTGTGCCAGGATGTTGTTCTTCCTTACCATCTGGAGTAGCATCTCGGGTTGAAATAAAACCTGGCACTAGGAACAGATTCTGTCTCAGCTGCTGCCTTTCCTCAAGCCCAGTAACTTTTATTTTTAGTGTCTTTAAGCTAGTGAATAAAGAATCATGGAATGGTTTGGGTTTGAAGTGACCTTAAAGCTCATCCAGTTCCAACTGCCTGCCAAGGGCAGGAACACCTTCCACTAGACCAGATTGCTCCAAGCCCTGTCCAACCTGGCCTTGAACACTGCCAGGGATGGGGCAGCCACAGCTTCTCTGGGCAACCTGTGCCAGTGCCTCACAACCCTCACAGTGAAGAATGTCTTCTTTAAGCTTAAAGCCATTCCCCCTCGTCCTGTCACTACATGCCCTTGTAAAAAGTTCCTCTCCAGATTTCTTGTCAGCTCCCCTTAGGTACTTGAAGACTGTTACAAGCTCTCCCCGGAGCCATGTCATCTCCAGGCTGAACAACCCCAACTCCCTCAGCCTGTCTTCATAACAGCGCAGTGAAGCATTCCAAAAACGCCAGGTGTTGTAGTATTACAGAAAATAACAAAACCAATCTACAACGTTGTGGCTAAACTATAGAAGCGGATAGATTAGGATGGCCTAAGAGAAAGTTATGAATTAGAATCACACATTTCATGATGTCAACTCTCTTATTTCTGAGTTTCTCAACTGTGAGACCAGGAAAGACATGGGCCAGCGCAACTTCCTATTTTCCGTATTTACATTCTTAACTCCATCTGCCTCACCATTAGAGCTCTCCATTCCACTTTAAGGACCTGTATTATTTATAAAACTTTTCCTTGGAATAATTATTGCAAGATTCTAATTTTGGGGGAGGGAATACATTTCTAAATAAACACATGCCTTGTAGTGGACAGAAAAGTAAATAGAATTCAGAACATATTACCTCCAGCAGTTTCCACTTAGATGGATTAGTATTTTTATGATAAAGTCCAGTTTACTGTTTTTGTCAGCTAAATAAAGCCAGTAAGTACTGCCTGCAGTTATGCTTTGTGCAATACAGCGTGTTACAGATCACAAAACTGATGCTGGGTAGCTTTAACATTTGCAACTTCAAACATTACAGAAATTGTTTGCTTTAACTATGCTGGAGATTGCAGGGTAAACATTAAAATTCAGTGTCTGGAATCTGGCTTTAAGAGATCTCTTCCATCTGACATTTGCTCAGACATCATTATTATCATGAATAAAAGAAAGGTGTTATGTATTAAAAAATGACTGCCACGTTACCAAGAGTTTGAACACCCCAGAAGTTCTGAATACAGCTCTTGCAGCAGTTCTAAATCCGTTCCTGCACACACACACACACACACAGCACTTTTGTATGGACTGTTAATTGATACTGAAGAATTATCATGTTAAATTACAGGTGCTGTGACAAACAACTAAGAAAAGCCAGGAGCTTTTATACAATACTTGCAGGCAAATGAAAGTGCACAGTAAAAAAAAAAAATAATAAAATCATCTTTGTGTGATTTGTGAGATACAGTTTTACAAGCGTTCACTGCTATTCAACCTCTATTTTATCCTAGTGCTGCAGCTGGGAATAGAAATGTGCAGACGTGCTTTGAAAGGTTAGAAGCTGAAGTACTTTCAAAAGGTTCTCTAGCAGAGATTCAGACAGGGAAGACAAGCATCATTTCTGATCTAATCAACATTCAACTTCTAGAACAAAGAAGATATTTAATCTACTGTTTAAATATATTTGAATATATTGCAGCAGTTATATATTTGAATATAGTTATATATGTGAATATATTTAAACTTGTACTATTAATTTGCTAACAAATATTCTGCTTCACGAAGAAACATGTTCCCATTTGCTTCTGATACTTCTTATGCTGAGATGTTGGAAGGAAAATTCTTTTTGTACTCAATTTGATAGGCTCACCTGCCACCACCACTATTCCTTACAGGAAAACAATTGGAAAAGCCTCTGAACTACACTCTGGGTGAATGTTGTTCACTGGGCCAACTTGTGCAGTCGCACCTCTAACTCTGACAAACAAGAGGGGATAGGAACATGGAGCAAGGAGGAAAACTGGACTGCTTCTTACAACAGTTACTGAGCACCTTACAGCAATTGAACAGAACTGCACGTCCCTTGCTTTTCATTTGGCAATCAGGAAAAATTACTATAATCTGTCCCCTTGTCCCTATGTGTTAGAAGAGAGCTATATAGCACTGCTTGAATTATGCATAGCATTGATACTCTAATGATCAGAAGCTAAGCAAGGTTATAGTGCAGATCAGGCTTCCCTGGAAGTACCCAAGATACATGCAGCCTGGCTCGAGACACGGAGGTAAATCCTAGAGATAAGCCAGAGTCCAGCGGCTCCAGCACTGCCAGGAGAGTAGATGGCAACTGTGCTGTGGTGGCACACAGTGCTCTTGCCTCTCAAGATGATTTTTCATTAAGCCCCGCAGGCTGGAATTTGTTTTTGTGTTTACCATGGCCTATATTTTTCTTCAGTAAAGCACAGACTGCACTTAGCGGTTGTCAGTCCTCATTTGTGTATGCGAAACAGTGATGCCAAACTGTTACTTCTATATAGCTCACCCCCTATGTACTCTGTCCTTATAAAATGCAGATTTATTGCAAGAGATGGGGAAAGTTGCCAATAACTGTATTTTACTCTAAGTCTAATAAACACGCAACAGGATAAATCACATTGCCATCCCTAATGGCTGTCTTTGTGTGATTAGCAGGAATACAAATGAATGTTGTCTTCTTCCTAATGCAGAGATACTTGCATTTCACATAACACTTCAGCAGCTGGATGACTTTTTTTCCCCACAAGTATGGGCTGCCTTCTTTTTTCTTTTATTTTCTTTTTTTCTGCATATTGTGCAATTCAGACTTTGTTTCACTAATAAAAGATGTATCAAAAGCAAGTATCAAAGCTGCTCCTGATCACCAAAGGAAAAACTTCAACTCACCTTTCAAACAGGTAAGAAAAGAACTTATTTGCTATAAAACTACAAAAATAACCAAGGACCAACTTTATCCATGAAAAAATAATCCTCAAGGATTTGAGCAACATCTTCAAACTGAAACGTGTTCCATGTTAAAAGAATGATTAAGACACTAAGCTTTTTCAAAGCTCTTGTTCAGGGCGAGGAACGACAATTTGGTATTTATATACCCACATAAATTAAATACTTAATATTACAATCAGTACTGTTAAGGTAAAGGCTAAAACCCCAAGCATACTATTAGAAGTTTCACATAGCTTTTGGCCACATGTTCCAAATTTAGCATGATCAGAGTTGATAAGAAAGTGGATGGTCTTTGATCAAAGTCATGTCTGAAGTTTGTTTCTGAAAAAATGCTTGAAATGATACATTTTCTATTGAAAATGTGCTCAAGAAAAATAAAGTCATGGTAATAATTGCCAAGTGCAACCAGCCCCAAGTGATTACACACTTTTTTTACAAAATAAAAAGAAAATTATTTTTTCCATAGCAAAGGCCTGTTTAAGTTTTACCTTTCATCAAGCAGGGTCATCGAGTCATCTTGATTTATGAATGCCACTAAGACCTAAACCAAAGTACGTTTAAGAATAATGTTTCACTGGTTTTAATGGCATAAGCATTTAAATACAGCACTTGAAACCTCTGGAGTTTACATCAGTTTAATGCAAGAGCTCTGTGTGGACACACATTCTTCTCTGATCAAGCTCATGTTACTCATTTATAAGCCACATACTTGAAATGCATTATAGATACTATGAAGGCAGTGACTTGATTTAAACATTGCCTTTATGCCACTCCATAGTGATATAGCATAGTATTTAGAGATGTATAGCTGGGATTCTGTGGCCTAGCAAGCTCTCAAAGCTAGACCTGCACTAAACAATAAGTGACTCAAATCCTATGAGCCTAGCAGAAAAGCCCTTCAAAAAATTTAAGTAGCATATAAACAGTCTCATCATGGCCCAGAGGTATGGATAGTCCAATTTGATAGTTAACATCGAATTAAAGAGAGGTGAATTAAAAATGAGGGAGCAATCTATGCAAACTAGATTCCACATCAAGAAAACTTGTGATGGTTACCATAAGGAATGTACTATTCATTTATATTTAATAGGTTTAAAAAACATTAATGCACATACCATACAACCATGGCAAGAGTGAGTAAAATTCCAGCCTCAGGCATTATAGTGCTTGCTTTTTTTTTAATCAAGTAGATGCAAAGATTTTAATGCAAACTACTAGAATTACATAGTTAAGCACCCGAGTTTCTAAAGTATTAATTGTGAAGCTGTTTGCTGCACCTACAGCAAAAGAATTGGAAAGAAAATGCAGTGGTAAGGGGAGGAGTGGATGAAGCAACTGTCATGAAAGAGGGAATGTACTGGTGCAGGAAACGGAAAGAGAACAGTGTCAGAGCAGCCATTGCAACAAATGTGTCCTACAAGAAATAAAAATTCTTCTTCTAGAAGTCTATTGAAAGGTCAGTGCCCTTAGCAGCTGAGAAGACAAAATCATCTGACTGAAGGTAAAATACAAATCTATTTAAAAGCTATTTGTGATTGATGAGAACTTGGAGACAAAGATGGCATCTCAGTCCCTTGGCAAAAAAATCCCTCCAGATGGCATCTATTTCTCATTAATGCTCTGGGGGAGGATCCTAGACATCCCAGCAGGTCCTGTCGTGACTTTGGATTCAGAGCTGTCCACAAACTCAGCTGCTCTTTGGCTCAACTCCGCTTTTGCTGCACATGCATATGGCACACAACAGTGCTAAAGGACATTGGCTGATGAATGACTTTTAACTGCTAATTGCTGTTTCTTTCGATCACACCTCCTATACTATGTTTTAAAAGGCAGAAACCTGCCTGTAACCATGCCATCAAAATACAGCTCAAAAAACCTTCTCTGGCTTTTCGTGTTTTCTGCTACTGGTATAAAAACCTTCAGGATTGCTAGAACACACTAACAATTGTAACACACACAAACACGAAAAGGAAATCTTAACAAGTGAATGTCAGTTTGTTCTTGCTTATTTATGCCTCCCAAAAATAAAGATCAAAACACCAACCCTGAGTTAAGACTGTAACAAATATCTGCATCTTGGCTTCATTTGGCAAAATCAGAGCATGGTTTTAAAATAGTCTCTAAATGGAATTCATTTGAATTCCTATGGATTAAGCTGCTAAATAAACCACATTTTTTTCTGTGAGCATAACGGATATAAATACATAGGAGCCGTCAGTCCACTGCAGCATGCTGAGAACCTAAACAAATGTTATAACGCATGAAGGATCTTGTGCGTGTAACATCTGCATTGCAACCGGGGTGGGGAAGTGCCATGCTGGGTCTGTGCTGTTCCAGGCTGATGATGCCCTGCTTGTCCCTGTGACATTGCTGGCCTGCAGGCAAAACTGGAGAGTACACAGTTTGGTAACAGGCTTGATTATCTGCCAGCAGATGATAAACTGCAGATTCCTATGCAGTAACAGCAAGGCCTTCTGTTTTAACTAGCAAAACACTGTAGCAGAATCACTGATCTGTAGCTATGATTTCATTTAATTCAGTAAATTATTTACTTTGCGTCCACATATTACTCCGTCTCCAAGTCAAATTAACACATCACTTCAGGTTAAAATAAGCAATATATCCTGAATACTCATACAGGCTAGAATGTGATTATACTAAAATCAGTTTATAAATCCTCTTCATTGGCTCTTTGTCAGGAAGCTTTACTATACATGAGATGAAGTAAAGGAAAAAAAGAAAATCAAACATAGTATGCTTAAGGAACAATTAAAATGGGTATTTTAATTCACCTTTATAACCTTCTAAGAGCTTTCAAATTTATATGGCTTTAAATTATAGTGATTTTGGTGCAAAAAAAAAGTTTCCTCTATGAAAAGTATTAGCAGGAAATTGAAAAGCTGAAGGAAAATTAAATTGCATTTTCCACATTTGTTAGAGTAGGCTCTAACTGTCTGGTGGAAGAGGTATTTATCATGCACAGCCTGCCCTTCCCTTTGGATGCTCTCTTCCAATTTGGACTGGAAGCACCGTGTATTAAAGGATCATTAAACAAAGTCATACATCATCTCTCCCTCACAAATGAACACTGCAAACACTACACCAGCCATAGAGACACTACAGGGCGCGATATAGACCTTGTGGCTCCCACATGACAAAGTAGGCAGACTAAAACATCCAAAAGAAATCATTTTTCCCCCTAAAACATCCCCAACCTGGAGAAACAGCAAGGCAATGGTCTATGTCATGTGCAAAGTACAGAGGCCCCACACATCCCTCTTGCCCTGTGGACCCTGCCACTTTAAGTCTTAGCACAGTCAACAGTATTACCTGGCTTCTAGATGGATAATGTTCTTCTCTCTTGTACTTACACAAAGTTTCAAGCACATAACAGGAGCTTTACACTGTGAACACAGGATGGAAGAAGACTTGAGACAAACACCACTTCACAGTGGCTTTTAAAAATCATGATATTGGGACCAAGTATTGTTTCATGAAACGCAGGGCTGGGTCATACAGCATTAGTGACATGTCATGGTTTCACATCAGCACACTCCAAGAAAAATTGACATGTAGTTGTAACACTGGCTGCATAGATTTATAAAGATCCCATGATGAGAGGCATACTGAGGTATATGGAAAAATTGCTTTCTTCATGGTTATATTCCTATTTCTGGGCACTAAATGCAATATCTCTGACTACTAAATGCAGTCAGATGCAGTACAATTCCAAAATTACAGAAAACTGATTTTTAAACAGGAATGAATTTAGTTTCAGTTTCTCCCACATAAACCTGTCTTCTGTATGGCACCCTTTACCTCTTGCACACCCAACAGTTTGGAAATCATTTTAGGTTGCTCTTTTTGCCATAAAAAGAGAGGAATGCAACACCTGGGTAGTGAAGAGAACTCAGCAAGATTTTCATCTCCTTCCAGGAGTTTCATGATCTACTTTTAAATCTTCTTCCATTACTATTTAATGGTGTTATAATTACTGTAAGTCTCTAGTGTTCAGAATAACCACAAAACAAATACAACCTTGATTATGCTGCTCTTATTATTTGTATTACAGTGGCAACAAGAGACTTTGAGCTTTCCAAAAGAACAGAGGAGTGTATATCTCCAAGAACCTGCATCTAATCCAGAATAAGAATTTGTAGGTTATTACAAGCAGGAAAGATAGGGACAAAACAGAGAGGTTGCTATACCTGGTTTATATGCTCTGATTTTCTTACTTTAGAAATCTGATATTCTTTTTTGGAACCCATTCTGTTCTTCATGAAACTGGACACAAAGATAACCAGCAGTCCTAGTCTCCAGAATGGGCTCAAGCCTTTTTGTTTAGGACAAGTTCTTCTCCAAAATCCTTAAATACAGCTATCTCCCCGGCTGCCAACCCAACGTTCACAACAGTCTTGAGAGCTTATTTTCTCCTGCCAAACCTGCCTACAGTCACACTTTTTTGTTGCAACTAAAAAGTCACAGATTTATTTATCCTCTAAAACTGTGGGCTGTATTTATCCTCTAAAACTGAACAGGCATGTAGCAGTAGACCAAAGGCTCCTTTGTGGAGAAAGCACATCATTTTGGAACAAACAACGATGGGTGTCTCTTCTGCTCATTGCTGTTCACAGACAGTAAAGCAAAAGAAAACAAGTGTTTGATTTACCCTCTCACATACTACGCTATTGAGCGAGTCAGTTAATCAGAATTTTACCATTCCTGAGTGATTTCACTTAAACCTTGAAGTGTCATTCCCTTTTGGTATTTGTACTTTCTCAACAGTGGAAATTAATACAGCAGAGGGACTAGGTCGAAAATTCAGAGATGAAAGGTGGTGATGATGGGCATGAATTTCTCCAAGTTCAAATTCCTCTTCTAATTAGAGTCTTAACGCTTTCTTTTCTGACACAGAAAGTGTCTCATTTTGAGACAACTTTTAATGCAGTCCACAGTTATCTTTCCCTGCAGAGGAAACTCTCACCATATCCACTAACCTGAATGAGCATTTCTGGCAGCAGCTCCTCCCGCTGCAAAAAGCTGAAGGCTGGGCTCCCAGAGCTGCCAATTTAGCATAATGGAAACCTGTGGGAGACTTCACAATGCTTTGGACAAAGCTCTGCAGATAAGACAAGACCCTGGGAGTTGCAGTTGGCTGACTGGTGTCAAGGGGATGTGCCAGCCTCTCACAGCAATTACAAAGTGTTAGCCCTGACTTGCTGTGAAGGATAATAGTTCAGTCACCAAAATGAAAAAATACTGGCAAACTGTAGCTGCCTTTGTAGAATCAATTTACTTAAATGAGACAGGAAAGCAGAATAGATGAACTCGTTATGAGCAGCTCACCAACTTTTCCACCTGAATTTGTATTTTAACCCACAAAACTCTAAAACTCAGCAGCATCAGTAGATGCTCCTTCTGTATCACACATCAATGTCATTTACATGAATCTATAATTTCAGAAGATAAATCTTTCCTCCCTGAAAAATTTCAGATTGGTATTTAAGGGCTCAGGATTCACACTAAGGTAGCCATAGGTAATATCTTTTTCCCCACCTAGATTCACAGATAGCAAGTAAAAAATAACTGTGAAAGTTATATTGCAGGTTATTAGATTTACAGGCTTTGAAAACCTGACAGGTTTTTTCCCCATTTTGACTTGAGTGCTAAACTAAGCAGAGCAGGTGCTATAAAATATCTAGGGTCTATCACACCCTCCATTCTGTGCATGTTCCTCCCCAGTAGAGTTTAGAAGCAGCAGTAAACTTCCAACAAACCAAGCAAAATTGCTGCTAGCCCAGTAAATGGCCTTTGATTAATAAAAATGATTCTGTTTCCCCTCCACTCATGTTTTTTTTTCTCTATTTTAGGATTGGAAAAGTTTACCTAGCATGCAAACCCAGGAATCAAAGAAGTTCTGTTTCTCAGAGACTCTACTCAAGATACCTCCCACTGGATAGCCACAGGACAAAGCCTAAAACCCACCCTGGAAGTAGCTGAGACCTGAAAATGAACTAACAGAAATTGCTTATTTAGGTTTATAAGCCCAAGTGTGTAAAACTTGGAGTACTTCACTAAATTCTTTCCCAGGTAAAAAGACCAAGCAGGTCCACTGATGCAAGGAGGAATCACGTGCAGCTGAGCTCTTAATGTTATTAAATACCATTCCCCATAAACCACACTTTAATGGAACTTTTCTTCGCAGCCTTGTAACATGAACAGTTGTGCAGAAAATGTTCTGTTTCTTGTGGGGACCTATCTTATAGCAAGATGAGAGAAAAAGACACTTTCAAATTCAGATTTGCAGTGGCAAGCCCATAAAGCTGGCAGAAAGGCTCTTGGCAAGCTCTGGTATTACACGTTCTTTTTGTCCTTTTTTCTCTAAGTACATGACACACGTATGCCAACACCTCCACTGACAGGCTTCCTTAGTTTTGCAGATTTAGGATTTATATACTTTTCAGACTACTGAAAGGTGTGTTCAGTTAGATATTACACCCTCTCTACTTTTACACAGACAGGCATTTGGTCACTGAAAGACTGGTCTTGCGACGCATCCACAATTTAATGACAGCTGTTGTCAAATTAGTTTTCAGATGCTCTAATTTCACATTTATCTTTCACCACAAATATTGCCTGCACTGTATTAAATAAAGAAAAAAATTTATTCCAGTCAATACTGTGAGGGTGCTGAGGCCCTGGAACAGGTCTGCCCAGAGAAGCTGTGGCTGCCCCATCCCTGGCAGTGTTCAAGGCCAGGTTGGACACAGGGGCTTGGAACAACCTGTTCTAGTGGAAGGTGTCCCTGCCCGTGGCAGGGGATTGGAACTAGATATTCTTAAGGTCCCTTCCAACCCAAACCATATGATTCTGTATGTGAGAGCAATCATAACAAGTGGAAGTCACATAGTTTGAGAACATCATTGTATGCTGATCACCTTTTAGAAATATTTAACAAAAGGCTCCTTGGTCTGCAGCTGAACCTGAACTCAGTGAGAAAGTAACTGAGCAGAATCAGACATTCTCATTATGCAAAATCAACCAAGTGCAATTTGCGTGGCTGGTCTCCTCTATGTATTAGCATTTATGTTCAGCCGGTGATGAGCTTAATCAGGTTTTTTAAACAAAAAGAAAAAATCCTCCCCTAAACCCATAAACTTATCAGATTTATTAGTAACAGATTGCACTTCCATTGTAAAAATGCAACTAAGAACATGAAGAAAATTGTCTTTTCAGAAGTGCATTCTCACAGCTAATAGCAATCTTTCCCCATAGCAGGAACATGAGCTCACATATGTGCTAGCTGATTGCTGTCAGATTTACTGAAGACAAAAGGAGGCATTTTATTAAAGGGCAAATGCCAGGAGGCTATACAGAGCTGCTGCAGCTCTGGAAGGGATGGGTTTGCCCTCCCATTGCAAAGATTGTATCACAAGGTCTTCCCCTCCTCCTTTCCCCTGCCCTTACACAATGAATGCATCTTAAAGAGCTGTCAGGCCCAAGAAACAGGAAAAAGAAATGCAGTAGCATCTAAGGACGCAAGTGTCAGCAACAATGCTGATGTGACAAATAAAGAGCACAGACAATTCCAGAGAGCCTGGTCCTGCTGGAGGGCACTTACCTGAAACAACAGCAGCAAAATTGAATGCGAGAGGCAGTAAGAGAGCTTGTGAACCAGGGCCCAGAGATGTCACGAAGGTGGCAGCTTAAGCTGAACATGTGCAGCAATATTATTATCAGATTTAACCCCACAGACCTTCTGAACATCAGAAAAGCAGCAGAAAACTTTGCAGCTTTTAAGACAGGCTATTGAAAATAGCACCAGTAAAAAAAGGGTCCATAGAAATAACTTGATTTAGAAAATTCAACTTGCTTTCAGGCAGATGGACACCAAGTATGTCCTAAGATGTACTGAGAGCTTTGAATTATTTTTGTAAGTTATGCCTCAATGCATCCTGGTTTGCAGAACACCACAGCAGTGAAAGCTGGTCAAAGGAACAACATGCTACAGCCTTCCCGAGGTGCATTGCACACCTACTGGGTAAGAGGAAAAAGGAAACCTAATGACAGTCACCCCAGAATTACATTTTGTAACCCCAGTTATTACTTTAAAGCAGACAGCTGTTTTATGTGAGCAGCACGAAATGAAGCTTTGATCCTCTGCTGCTCATTCCAACATTCTTCTCTCTTTAAGTCCATGGTTAACTGTTCTCATTACAGTATGTTTCTATAGTGACCAACTACTAAATTAATACTAAGTGTATTTCCCCTTCTACCTGTCTTAGTTCTGACTTGGAAACTCAAAGTGTTATTTAAAACAACATTCCAAAAACTGAGCCTTGAGCTGTAGTAAGATGGCATGGTAGACTACTTCATCACTCCAAATTCCCACCTCTTGAAACAATACAAAACCAAACAAATGCATCATTTATAGATGAAAGCAAAGTTCTTCATGGCTCACGAACAATTACTTGGAAAGCTAGTACGTAAAGGGCCAGGAAGAAATGAATTGCCAGTACCTTAGAGAAATATCAGATTCCTACTTTCAGGCAAGTACTTAATTTCTTCAGCAGCTTTTTGACCATTTATTGTGCTTTGGTTACATTAACAGCACTTTGCCCCAAGTGCAGCAGCCTTCACAGAGAATAATAACCAAGATAAACTTTATGTGGAGGTAAAGCACTGTGTTCCCAGGAGGAGACAGGGGAGCACGTTGCTATAATACATGGCAATGAATCATCCTCCTGACATAAAGAATATAAACATTAAGAGAGGAATGTAGTAGGTTGAAGTAAAAAAATAATTAAAAAGGGACTCAGCTGGTTCAAGTTTTACATATGCAAATAAACAGTACGAGATGGAAACACGGTGAGACATGTAAGTAATGAGCAGAAAGATCAGGTGTATCTATCTTCCTGGAAGCTGAAAGAAGGAAGATATTAAACTGTGCTTTCTGGTAAATTGCCACTGCCAAGTATTGACAAAGTTGTCAATTATACAGGATTATTTAGACTGATGATACCTGAAGAAATGGGGATTTAGAAACACTTGGGAGTAACAGGAAAGACAGGATTGTGCTGCAGATGATAAATGGAATGGATTGAAAGTAAAAGAGCAAAGAGGCCAGCTTCAGTGGGAATAATTGAATATCCTTCATTAGCATGTTAGGGTACTGCACTGAAACCATGTACCTACTTTCAAAGCTGGATTTTAGAAAACAAATGTAACCAAGTGCATGAAAGACCAAGAATGTTTTATACTATCAGACTGCTTGGTATAGCATTTATTCAGGTAACTTCTACTTCGCTAATGTTTAAACAACTTAATTGAATGCACTGACTGCCCAGGTCTGTAAACAGTAAAATGTTAAATCATCATTAGGCAGATTTTACTGAAATCGGTCAGACAAAGCATTAGAAAAAGAGGACAGTGCTTGAGTTAATAGCAGGATTTCAAGTAGTTGAGTAATCATGTAGCTTAACACACATGGATAAAGCAGGGACCAACAAGTAAAAGGAGGATAGCAACTGGCACCACAATGTTTTTTAACTGGTCTAGAAGTAAGAGTTAAGTTTTATTTTGAGAGAGGGGATGTGAAAAGTGTTTTGAAATTATTGGATGAGCCTCTTACAAGATCACAAAAGTCTTTTGTATTAAAAACATACTCTGCTGCAGACGTAGGGTTATTTGCTGACAAGAGTTTTCTCAATAGAATGAAAGGTATTTCATTGTGTTCATGAAGAGGTAGTTGACAGGTTAGGATTTCAATACAAGATTTGAAAGAGCTAGGCCTAAATCAGTTATGGCATCGATTTGTTCGGTCACACAAGCTGCTTAACTTTTCTGTACCTGAGTTCTGATATACAGCAATTGACCAGCAATTCCTGCTTCCCAGGCATTTCCCAGGGATACATGTATCCACAACCAAGATATTACGGATATAATCAGAAGACTGCATGAAAAACATTGATATCAGAGGCTCTCAGGTATCAGATACATCAACACCCCTGTGTTATTTATATTACCCTTCTAAAATTACTTTGGTTACTCATATTAAACAAATTCTCTATTCACAGCATGTAAAGGCCTTGTGTGCCACACTGCTGGCACTACTTCAGTCTTAAGTAGTCAGTCTTAAATAAAGTACTTCAGTCTTAAATAAAGGCCCAGTATTCAGTGAGGCAGGGCACAACCACCAGGAGAACTTAATTATCACCCCTTAGCTTTGATAGCTACTGTAGCTTCCATCTACCTTGGCCTTTTTTTACATAATCACTGTGGCCTCAACTAAGTAATGCCTTGAGCAACAGAAGCCAGGGCTTCCGTACATGCCACCAAGAATACTTCTACTTCCTAAGAAGCAAAGCTAAAAACCAGCCAACTGCAATAAGTTTTGAAAAAAATACTGTATGATGACTGAATTGGACAGTTTAAAGTGAGTTTTGAATGCTGTAGTACAGTCCAGATGAAAAAAGTACTTGGTTTGGCCAAGCACAAAGTCAGTATTACACAAATGGCTCCTCCCTCACCACACATACACACTTGTAATTGCAATGGAAAACAGAAATGCAACAGGGAGGAGGGCACAGTGGCTGTTTTACCAAAGTCTAATAAACTTCCTAGCTGAACAGAACTGAACTTCTGATTGATATGTGATAAATATGACAATATGCCTGGCCCATATGACATAGAAATGACAGCATAATACACTGAAGGCACCCTATGTGTCTTCAAGATACTTTCACTGATTAGGAAGAAAAGATGCAGAATGCCAGCTGAAGGTGTGTAGAAGAGTGAAACCTCTGAAGCAGAAGGTAGCAAAGACTAGGCAGAACATGGTAACAAGCCAAAGAGGGAACCGAAAGATTAAATTGGCTATTGTTGTAGGTAACCCTCATGGAGGACCAATGTATGTCAGAGACTGTACCTGCCTACACAGCTCCTCCCTCAATCTGTGTCTGAAGTCATGGGGAAGTGCATACATTATTTCAATATAGTATATAATAATGTAACACATGAGATTGGCTTCTGAAGAAATCTTTATAATGGCTCTTGCAGTATTGAGCTCAAAATATAACTTATAAATGCAGGATTCCTCAGTCTTTGGATTGCTGTTTTCTCCTCAAAATAAAAAGAAGTTTGGGAAACAAAAACCAACCAAACAAAACCCACCACCCCACACCCATGAGCACTGAGTTTGCTTTGCTGTAATTTTTCTGTAAGACATGGTACCCCTCTGCTGGGCAAGAACAGACAAGACAGCAAGGAGCTGTGAACCAAAACCAGCCTGTACAGACTAAAGAGGGTAAGTAAGGAAAGGCAACTGAGGCAATGTGTGGCTGAACAAAAGCCTAAGAAAATAAACAGCCCAGATGCAGACCATTAAGCAAACAGCATTCACAATTTAGACTCGGTTCTCCAAAGAAGAAAGTAGCATTTTTCAAAACATCTTTAAAATGAGTCACCTTCAAGGAGCTGTCGTCTTGACAAGTACCAGTTCTCCCAGTCTAAAAACAATCGCTGCAATATTTAGGATAAGAGGAAGCAGAAAGAATTTCCTGAAGCAAAAGATTTTTTGTCCAGAAAAAAACCATTATGAACTATGAGGTTCTGAAGTGCATGAAGAAGATGGTAAACAAATTTAGCTGGAACTTACGCATTCATAACAAGTTGTTTTCTAGGAGAAAGTATGACAAAACTTCAGCAAACATTCAGAGCAGTTTTTCTTTTTTACTTTAGCCATTACATTTTTATACATATGTATTTTTAAGTATGACAACCATAGTACATAGGACAACTACAAGATATCAGCAGTGATGCAGATGAACAAGCAAACTCCTACATGTGCGATATCACATACGTTTTTGGGTAACACTAGTTAAAACTTACTCTGACCTCTGACGCATGATAAGGAGAGAAGTTAAAGTTTCTTCTCAGGGCTAATAAGAACTTCTCTAAGACTGGAGTACAGTTGCCCATTCTGTCTCAGACTTCTTGTTCTGTCCTACAGTTGACTCTGCTCAGTTCTCTGTGGGCTGGAATACCACTCATTCTTAAACCAAAGAAAGATTGCAAAAAAGCCCGTTTAAAAATAACATTCTAATAACTGACTTTGAGGAGACGATATAAACACACAAAAAGGTTTGATAATTTTTTTGTTCCTTTTATTAAAAAGTCATTACACTTGACATAGATTTGGCAAAGATACACGATTGCATCTCTACTTTTCAGGAAACTAATTACAGACTATTGTGAAGTGACCTCCTGTGTGCAGTTACCAGGTTCTGCATCAGTTTTTTCATACTGCAAACTTCAGGTTTGGTTTCAGTTGTTCAGGTGATTCTGCTTTTAGCTTACCTGTGTGATCAACAGCAGTCTATTGGCTTCAGATATGTTTGTTTTAGATGTATGCACACGCATGCAGTGCAAAACTGCACCCAGTACTTGCTGCTAGGTACTGAAGAGAATATTCTTCTAGGGTCTTTAGCATCAGACAGGCTCATCCTCATGAAAACTCATGAAGCTTGTCAGTCCAAGCCTTTCACTGTGTTAACCAAGTTTGCTTCACTAAGAAACAACTTTTCTAAACCATTTGCTTAGGGACCAGAAAGAGGACAAACCTTATCAACAGGAAACTCTCCAGAGGGAAAAAAAGACTGTAGCAACAGAAGCAGATACAGAGCCTCAGTAAAGACAAGTTTTGCTAACCAAACCCACACAAAACCTTCAACTGTACAGCAGCTATATTAGGGGGGCGGAAGGAAGAAGCGTTCCTCCCTAGTCATTACGCACATTCTCAACAGGACAAGATTTACGTAAGAAATAGTGTCAGTCCATTTACCAAGATGCATTTTCCCATTTCCCACTCTTGTTTTAGGTCAACTGGAAGCTTCTTTTTTCAGTTTATCTAAAACCTCATCTGGTGTCATCGATACCACGATCTTCACCACTTTTTCACGTGATTTACCACCCTGGGTTAGACACACACACAAAAAAACATCTTTCAGAGAATCACCACCAAATACACATTCCAAAATATCTCACTGTGACACCAACATATCAAGTCCTTTAAAAATAATTCTTAAAGTACGGATATGCAAAATTAATTGTAAGTGAAAGTTCATCATGTAGAAGCAAGATGCTAACTAAGTTACATTTTTGTTTTTAAAGTGTGTGTGTGTGTGTGTGTATATTTGATTTGATAACTGTACTTTTTCAGATCTTTCTTCAGAGTTGTCTCCCACAGATTATTAGCTACTCTTAAGATGAGTTCTCAGGATGATAATATCAACTAAATGAAAAGAAATCACAGCTTATACACAGGAACTGGCAAACCTGCAACCTTGTTTCATATTGCGTGAAGACACAACTTTGCTACTAGTCAGTAAATGACAAGAAACAAGTTGCTTATTAATCTGCAGTCTGACAAAAAGTTTGAAAGGCCCACAAAGAACATCCTGAAAGATGAAAAAGTCCTTTACTATATAGACATATAGCATGGAATTTAAAATCAAAAATAGATTTTTGAAGCAGTCTAGCCAGTGGATGATGAAAATCAAGGCCCTGACATTGAAATCTGGTAACCTCAGTTTTACACTAGATCATTTCCCACCGTTTTCATAATTAGGACTGGCTCTGTTAACGTTAGCACTTATCATAATGCAAGTAGCAGATAAGAGAGCAACCAGTACCAAAAATCACTTGCTGTTTACACTTAGTAGATTGGGATAGATAAATATAAGCCACAGGTAAAATAAAGACTTGACCACGATGCTTCACTGAGAACAAACAGTGACTTGTGAAAAACAAATACCAGCCTGTAATTACTTGGATACTATAGGTCAGAACAACTGAGTCAAGAATGTCAGACAACAGGGGCCCATTTCATGTTCAACTCTGCTTAGCACTTAATAATCTAGCTAAACATGCACATCCCTTTAAGGTAGAAAAACAGTTTTATCTGTAAAATGTTGATAAACAAATGAAGCAGTATGCTCATGATTCAGGAAAAATAAGACTCAAATGTTTGCATCTCTAACTTCTGGCAACAGTGCTCAATTCATTGATCATGTTGCCATTTACCATTACCCTTTAACAGACTTCAACTACTACATTAAACTAACAGACGAAAATAAAAAGTACAATTTTTCACTGTGCTCTAATGTTCATAAAGTATAAATGAACATGGCTGGAAAGACTGACTTTAAGTACAATGAATTAATAAAACAAATTATTTATTCAGTGCAATGAATAAAACAAAGAGTTTCCACTTGCCAAGTCAAGACATGTAAATTCTGAAACGAAGAAACTCGAGACCCAGCTATAATCCAAGTGCTTACATATGCCCTTGCTTATGTGTGACAGTTGTCATAGAATTTTCACTCAAATACAGAACTTAAAAACAAAACAAACAAAAAAAGAGAACAGTTATAAATAAAATGCACATTCTGCAAAGCACAAATTTTGTGAACTGCATTTGACACCAAAACAAGAGAATCTTTGAAGAACACAAAAAAACATGAACTACACAGATTTGGAAAATACATCGCAATGAGAACTATGGTGATTAAAGATCTCAAATCAGCTGTGGTTCTTCCTACACTAGGTTTATTCTCAATGAATCAAACAATTTTGAAGTATCTCTTTCACTGAACTTGGAGAGCAGCTTCCTGTACTCAGTGAGTAGGTTTCAAAATACTGAATTTAAATCGCAGTAAGGAAAGACTGAAATTAAAAAAAAAAAAAAAAAAAAAAAAAAAAGAAAAAAGGACTTACCTTCTCTAACGTAACTTCACTCTTCTTCACTTCTAGCACCTTAGAGAGGTAGCGACACAGCTCTGCATTGGCCTCCCCATCTGATGGAGGTGCAGCAATAGCTACACCTACTGCTTCTGCTGTCACATCTGTAACAAATAATTTAAGGATTTAATGCTCAAAACATTCAAAACATCTAATTATTGTTGCCTAAATATGAATGTTGATGGGTTTGAAAGCATTTTAATTTAAACCCAAATAAACTTACAGATTAGCATGTAATTTTGACTCTTCACAAATTCCCTTAAGTTAAAACTGTTAGCCAGTAAAAGATGATGGCCTGATCGTACACAGAAGAACGGAGAAGCCTTTAGACCCGTACCGGAGCTCAGCCATGACTTACCAGTTTTCACACAACCAGGGCACTGTTTTAAGCCCCTCTCTACATTCCCCATTCTGATGCAGGCGTAGTCCAGCTTGGCAACGTGTAGCGTAACACAAACCAGGTTACCCTACCAGAACCCTGCCCAGGGAGCTATGGTATCACTCACAGCTTCCTTGGGTTGCTGACTGAGCCTGGATACTCTACTGCTGCCCAACTGGTTTGTTTCATACACATACCTCTACAAACCCCAGCTCTGACTTGTACATGAAGCCGCCCAGATTTGTAGAGGAAGAGCGCATTTATTAGATTAAGCGTTTACCGTTCAAATAAAAGCGCAGAGCTTCCTGAAGTACAGATCGCACAACGTTACACACACCGGGCTGCGATGCTGACCGAGCGTTCCTCCTCTCAAAAGTAGCAAGAGGAATTTACGCCGTGCTCGCTGCACCACCTAGCGAGGCCTGACCAGGAACGCGAAAGAACCGCTCCGGGCTCCTTCTAAGCCTGAAATTACTACTTTCTTTCGTTTTCTGGTGACTTTTCCCGCGCACACCTTAGGGGACGGAGATAAGCTACAGACCTCGTTAAAACACCCGTCAGAAGAAGCTCTCTCCCGCTCCGACCCCGCTCCTCAGACGGGGCGGCCGCAGCACCTCAGGCCCCCGCTGCACACG
>NW_009916132.1:0-785 GCF_000696875.1 Nestor notabilis
AATGGTCAGATAGGGCTAAAAATGGCCAAAATCGGCTTAGAAGCAGCCGAATATGGGTTTGAAATGGTCAAATATGTCTACCAATGGCCAAGACCGGGTTAGAAATGGTCAAATATGTGTACCGATGGCCAAGACCGGGTTAGAAATGGTCAAATATGTCTAGCAATGGCCAAGAACGGGTATAACCCCCCGCTCCACTGTTTTCCTGGCAAAAAACAAGGTAGAAATGGTCAAATATGGCTAAAAAAGGCAAAAACTGGCCTAGAAAAGGAGAAAGCCGGATTAGAAATGGTCAAATATGTCTCAAAAATGGCCAAAACTGGGTTACAAATGGCCGTAGATGGGTTAGAAATGGTCAAATATGGCTAAAAATGGCCAAAACCGGGTTAGAAATGGTCAAAACTCAGTTAGAAATGGTCAAATATGGCAAAAAATGGCCAAAACCGGCTTAGGAATGGACAAAGATGGGATAGGAATGGTCAAATATGGCTAAAAATGGCCAAAACCGGGTCAGAAATGGTCAAATACGGCAAGAAATGGCCAAAAGTTGGTATGAAATGGCCAAAAATGGGTAAGAAATTGTCAAATATGGCTAAAAATGGCCAAAACAGGGTTCAAAATGGCCAAAGCTGGAGTAGAAATGGACAAATAGGGCTAAAAATGGCCAAAACTGGCTTAGAAATGGCCAAAGCTGGAGTAGAAATGGTCAAATAGGGCTAAAAATGGCCAAAACTGTGTTAGAAACGGCCGAAAATGGGTTAGAAATGGTCAAAGAGGGCTAAAAA
>NW_009916133.1:0-4342 GCF_000696875.1 Nestor notabilis
TATCCACTGAGTGGTCCATCCATCAAACTGGTGTCTCTCCAATTTAGAGACAGGATGTTGTGTGGGACAGTGCCGAATACTTTGCACAAGTCCAGGGAGATGAGGTCGACTGCTCTGTCCCTGTCCGTCAGTTCTGTAGCCCCATCATAGAAGGCCACCAAATTGGTCAGGCAGGATTTCCCCTCAGTGAAACCATGCTGGCTGTCACCAACCACCTCGCTGTTTTTCATGTGCCTCAGCATTCTTTCCAGGAGAATCTGCTCCAAGATTTTGCCAGGCACAGAGGTGAGACTGACTGGTCTGTAGTTCCCTGGGTCTTCCATTTTCCCCTTCTTGAAAATTGAGGTTATATTACCCTTTTTCCAGTCGTCAGGAGCTTGACTGTCATGATTTTTCAAGTATGATGGACAGTGGCTCAGCAACTTCATTCGCCAGCTTCCCTGATGTCCTAAACATGTTGTAGACATTTCAGCTAGGTTAAGAGTTTGTGCAGGCAGACAAACACATGTGATTCAATAGGCCCTTCATACAAAAGTCACACTTCAGCACAGCCCCAGGCTGACACTCAGGATAGGGCAAGCCTAGAGGTACAGGATCTCGCTGGGAGCCCGGGCTGGCTGAGGGGCTGCACTCCCTTTGGGGTGGCTGCACAGCCAGTGTAACTGCCAGCCACACGCTTGTCCAGGCCAGGCTGGGCCTGCACGCGTGGCACTGCCGACAGTGACAGTTTCTGCCATGAAAAATGCCTTCTCAGCCAGCTGAGACAATGCAAAGACATTTCCCTACCAGCCGTGTCTCCAAGAAGATGTGCACATCCACTTTTTGCTTAACTAACACCTGTTTTCACTCTTTTCCAGGAGCTATTTTTGCTGTAAGCCCACCTAACCAGACTGAAAAACATTATCCTCTCTCTGAAAAAATCTGAAACAAGGCAACTTTGCCAGGAAGCTCTGTGCCTGTTTAACCTTTGGGTTAGGATGCCTAACACAGGCTTTGCAGCTCAAGGAGGAAGCCATGGGGTTTCTTCTGTTTCTATTGTGCCACAGAAAACCTGACACAATACGCAGCACTGTGCTGCATCCCAAGCCTGGTGGTACAGCCCCCCTGCATGGGTGTTGCATCCTCTTCAGCTGAGGTTGCTTGAGGTACCCTTGGCACCTTCTCTTGTCTGCTCTCATGCTCCTACTCCTGCACATCTACGTGTGTAACCTGTCAATTACTTCTGACCAACATATCTGGAGGTTTCCGTTACATTTGTAGAGGAAAAGTTCCTCCTTGTGCTTATTTTTTCCATGTATGTAAGTGAGATATAGTGGAAAGACACTCCAAGCTGAAAAATGTATGACTGCGTTAGTACAATGCTGGGCTTGAGCTAACAAACCAGGCTTGTCTTTGTATCAGAGCACAGATTGAGCGAGTTCGTGCCTGTCCATCATATGCAGAATAAACACACACAGTTTTCAAGTGGTCCCAAAGAGTTTCCAGTTTCTCTTGCCAGTTAAAGTATGCACATAGTTTAAGCCACACTTTGACCCACTTGGATGGTTTCATAATCTCAGGAAAGGTCCCCTGAAGTTCAAAAATTACTTCATATAAAAGCCACTTGTCAGCAGCAAAACACGTTTTCTACATTTCTGTTGCACACTGATTTTATCACAGTGGAAATGAGCAGACTTTACAACAGCCCTCCTGCAAGCATCCACTAAAGCATTTAAAAACACATCAGTTCTGTGTACAAATCATTTGATTTCTATGGATAACTAATACATATTATTACAATACTATTATTTCCAGTAAACTGGAACAGCAGAACCTATGAAAGCAGACTGCAGCAGAACACAGCAATCTCCTAGTTTTGTATTTAACCAGTAAGGCCACCTTGCTCCCACAGCCAGGATTTCAAGCAACCAAGCACTAGCCTGCCATGGCCATTTGGAAGTCATTTGTTAGTCTGAGGACTCCTAGCCAGGTATTTAACCCTGCTCTGGGTTTCCAAGTCTAGGTAGGCTGGAAAAACCTTGGGACCTCAGAAGAGTTTCAGGTTGGTTTTCAGCCCTGCCTGACACCATGGGAGCACAGTGCTTGGCTGGACCTCCAAGTACCACCATAATTTCACGGTAATTACAGTAGCTACTGTACAGATGGAGGAGGCATCCATGAATAGGTCTTCTAACTCTGGGAACTATCCTGACTACATCAAAGCACTAATAAACGCTCTTGCAATGTGAAGTCCTGATGTGTTGCAGATTTAATTGCACTTTCAGCAGAGGTAACAGTGCAAGTCTTAAAAGGATACGTTTTGCCCAGTTACGCTTGGCTTTCTTCTGAAACTGCCTGTGGTGCTGTGGCCTGCTCACTGCTTGACTTCAGATTCTGACCATGAGTACACTACGTATACTGAGCTACCAATTAAATGTTAGCGCTTTTGTTTGAGTTTCATTGGCGCACAGTTAAACCGCAGTTCTGTCTAAGTAATACCAAACCACAGAGCTGTGTGCCCCATTACTACTAACGCACTTGTCACCCTGCAAACCTGAAGTAAAGTTTATACTGGGATGAGATATCAACATGAGTCCCACGTATGCCAGGAATGCAGGACTAAACCCTTCATGCCACAATTTGCAGTTTGCATGTTACAGACACCTTCTTGGTTTTTTATTTCATATCTGGGGCTTTCCCATATCTTGGCAATGAAATGTAAGATAGTGCTTTTCAAAGACTTTAATGGACACAGACCTTCAATAACCCCAAACACAAAAACCCAGAAGTCATCAGCTCCTTCACTCCATATTACACACCTGACTGTAATCACACTGAAGAGGATCAGAGGAGCAGCTTTTGCAAGATTATGCAGCTGATGTACGAAACTGAAATTGTTAGAACAAATACAATACAAAAATACGGGTGTGGGATTTAATCTTGGTTTTGTCCTCTGATTTCTTCATTAAGAGAAAGAGACTCAAAGAAAGAGGACTAGAAAGAAGGTGTGTGCTTTCTTGGCTTGCTGCAGAAAAAAAACAAGAACTGTGGCTGGCTGCTATCAGTATATTGTAAGCATTAATGAGGAACAGAGGAGATAGATAAGTTTGATGTAATAATCCTATAAAAAATAAATAGATTCCTGTCATTTCTACGACCAAAGCTAACTAGACTGGATGCTTTATATTTGCCTTTCATATAATACAAAAGTGCTCAGAGGTAGGGGATGAACAGGGGGTTTTTTAAGCAGTTCCTCCAAGAATTGACTTGTCACCCAAATTCCCTGTTCTCTGTGTAGCTGCTCCTGGTTGGATCCCTTACACTGCCAGTGCCATGTGTCCCATTGCAGAGCCTGGACACAGCCACTACTATGGAAGGTAGTGATCTCACAGCAGCTGACATTTCCTCACTACACTGGTTTTGGGTGTCTCACAGGAAAACCTCTACAGCAAACACACAAAAGCAGAATGGTGCCAATACCCTTGAAAAGACACTCACACATCCATCATGTATTATTACCCTGAATCCAGTACAAAGGTGAGCTGGCTTAGCTGTCTCAGCAAGTCAGAGGCACAGGGAGATGGATTCCCAGTGTATACACCCTCACCCACTGGGGAAGAGGCAGCCACCTTCTCCTGGTTCAGGGCTGCAAGGGGCGACTTTCTTCCTTCTCTTTTTAAATGTACAGAGATACACCAGTCAGTCTGTTTTGTCTTTTTGATCCGTTGTTCTTGATACTGTTTTCAGTCCACCTGTAATTTTTTATCTACCTTTCTTGCTCAAGATAGAGCATTTCGGAGCCAAAGAGGTAAAAACATATGTTAAGCTTTTCCTGTATTTTACCAATGCAAATTTAGTATCACAAAGGTTTACAGTGAGGCTTTCAAAGCTCACCATTCATAGATGATTAGTCATGCTCCGTACTGTTATTTGATATCAGGAATGGGACTTCATTAATTTGCAGGCATTCTTAATGCACTGCATAATGTCAGAGATTACCGGTTTCCCACAAACGAACTTTTCTTCCTCCACTAAGAAGGATTTACTAATAAAACAACGCAAGTGTCTACTTAGGAGCTGCTTCTGCTGGCCCAAAGAGTCAAGTGCTGATCCCACCCCACCATCTACTGGAACTCTGCAGAATCACAGGACTGCCTTTGAGACCGCTCCGCAGGACACTACCTGAAAAACGCTGGAGTCTAGGGCAGCGCTCAGAGGAAATAGCAATACACACATGTTCTGCAGTTCGCCAGGCAGCTGCTGATGAGTGCTGTTCAGACACTGCGGTTACTAGGCTAATTGAACTTTTGATCTGACCTGGAATAGATGCCTTTTTGTCTCTTTGTTATCTTGTACAAAAAAA
>NW_009916134.1:0-51683 GCF_000696875.1 Nestor notabilis
GTCCCTGCATCTGCCTTCCAAGACTTGGCTGTGTGGACAGAGCATTTACTAGTGAAGACAGAGAAAAAAGTCATTAAGAACCTCACCCTTCTCCAAATCCAGGGTAGCCAGTTCTCCCGATAGCTTCTGGAGAGGGCCCACATTGTCTCTAGTCTGTCTTTTATTTGTTACATACCTATAGAAGCCTTTCCTATTATTTTTAACATCCCTTGCCAGATTTAATTCTAACTGGGTCTTAGCTTTCCTAACCTGGTCCCTGGCTTCCCAGACAATGTTCCTGTATTCTTCCCAGGCTGCCTGTCCTCACTTCCACCTTCTATAAGCTTCTTTTTTCCCTCTAAGATTCCTCAGCATCAGTTTTCCTCTAAGTTTCCACCTTCCATCATGTTGGTCTCCTGGCCTTCCTGCCACACTTCCTTCTAGTTGGGATGCAACACTCCTGAGCATGTAGCAGGTGATCCTTGAATATCAACCAGCAACCTTGGGCCCCCCTGCCCTCTAGGACTATATCCCATGGAACATTACTAAGTAGTTTCCTGAAGAGGCCAAAGTCTGCTCTCTTGAAGTCCAGGGCAGTGAGCTTGCTGCATGCTCTTCTCACTGTCCTGAGGATCTGAAACTTGACCATCTCACGATCGCTACAGCCAAGGCTGCCCTGGAGCATCACATTTCCAAGCAGTCCCTCCCTGTTGGTGAGCAGGATGTTAAGCATGGCACCTCTCCTTGTTGGCTCCTCTATTACTTGAAAGAGGAAGTTGTCTTCCATATATATTACTGGTGAATACCTGTACATTTTCTAATGGTTGTCTTGTTCTTCTAGAGCCTTAAAAAAAACCCCAAAACAACAACAATGAAACAACCAAACAACACCTCCTCCACCCCCAAAAAACCCCCCTGAAAATGGGTGTCCTGTGGTCTGGCTGTTAAGGCTTTTTAGCTTCTGTTTGGTTTGCTACTGTTTGGATGGGAGGTTATAGGGGAAAAAGGGGTGGTTTGAACTAATTAGTTTCCTTTCATTCCCTGGTCCTCAGCCAGACTCCTGTAAGTTTGACCATGAAGTTTTATGGCATATGTTTTGCTCTTTATGGGAAGAAACACCACAGGGAGCTGTACTTCAAAGAGTCAAGCTCCCTTTTATGCCCTTTGAACTGTACTGGTAAACCTTCAGACAGGTTACACAGTGTGACTACTGCTTAAGAGCTCTCCTAGAGTCACTCTTTTGCTCTGGCTTTTTAAGAGAACCATAGGTCTTTGGGATGAAATTGAGAAGAAGAAAATAGGACCTTAGTAGGAATTGTGATTTCCTCTGGATGTGTGTGAGCAAGATACAGTGCCCCAGCTGAGACCATGTGCTACTTGTTACTCACAATTCTTTCTCATGTAGGAGTTCTGTTTCTGCATTCTCTCTTCTGCCCAAATTCTTACTGATGCTGGTAGGAATATGGATGTAGGCCTGCATGTGCCAGCAGGGAAGGACTCTTGGATGTGGCTTGAAATTTTCACATAGGTCAAACTGTGTCTTTAGGAAGGTGGCATTGTGTTACTGTATTAGTACATATGCTTTCTTATAAATACATACAGAACATAATTGTGCATATACCTTAGCTCATGAATATGCTGAAATAGAAATCTTGATTTGTCCCATTGTTTACATGTTGCAGTTCTCAAAATTAATGTCTACTCATTCACTAATGGGAAAAAAGGCCTTTGATTTTCCTCACAGATGTGCTGTGGAGAGAAAAATGCAAGGAGCAGAACAGCATGTAATGCCCAACTGGCATATGGTACGCCCTGTATTAAGAAACTTGATGATACTATTTCTTTCCCAAAGGAAAATGCTAAGTTTAGAAACTGTACAGCAAGGCCAAGACGCTGTGTGAAAATGCTGTGCAGTTATCAGCAGGCCTCTGCAAGGACATGGTTTCTCTAGAGAAGCATTACCTGCACCGTGGCTCGCATTTGCTTCTCTGACTAGGTTGCTCCTTGGCCCCTCTGCTCATTCATGTCAGGTTCTTTCTGACCCCTCCTTTGTGTGATCAGCCAGGTAAATGCAACATCTGAGGTGATATTTTCAGCAGCTGCTACAGGTAATGTACATCTTACTGAAGGACTGGATATCCTGCTAAATCCCATTGTACTATGGGATTTATTTGCTTCTAAAGATATCTCCTTAGTTGGCTACTTGGTTAAAGGTAATTATGGAGTTGTTAGTTCTGTTAAACTTCCTACTGTTACCTTACAAGTTTGATAAAGTGAAACTAATCAAGGTTAGTTGGTTTCAAAAATCCCTTTCCTGTCTGTGCAGCAGACGTCATGCCATTGCTAACACCGTAATGAATTAAGCACCACCTATTAAAACGTCAGTTTTATCATCAAACAAGCTGTTTTCTGAGATGTGAGACGTTCTGGAGAAATGTTGGTGAGAAATTCTGTTAGTGACATAATTTAAATATGTCATAAATTCACTGGACATTTGTGTGTGTGTATGTATTTTTTTTTCATATAATGTAACAGGAAAGTGTTGTTTTTACCCAAGTGTACAGCTGCTTCTTTGACTACTTCTTTTGTTAAAGAGCTTCCTCTTTTATGTGAATAGTTTGCTCAGGGATTAGATGTGCAGGCTTGCAAAATACATGAAAAATGAGCAAATGGAGGAATTCATGGCTAAAGAAATAAAAGAATTAAAGACGTTATAAAATGTATTGTAATACACTTTTTCTCATACTTTGGTTGCAGAAACTAGCCCTCTTGGTAATCATAAATTATTTCCATGTAGAGCACTAACAGCCATTATGTGTGTGATAGACATGTACTTCTTCTACCCTGGACTGTTTCTGAGCTAAAGCTGCCAAGCCTATGCCAAACAGAAATGCCAAACAGTTTTGCTACACTGGGTAACAAAAGCAAATTTTGCTGTGACAACTTATACGCATTAGAATAGGTATGTTTTGCTTCAGATAAACAGCAGTTTTTCTTTATTTAATTTAATTTATTTATTTCTTCCCCCCAAAAGTGGGTTTCAATTACCTCAACATATTGCTTCAGTCTGCATTTTGTTAAAATGCACACAGGCTGACCTGGGAAAGTAGCCTGGCCAAGTGCAGAGGAAGAGGGGAAGGGTGTGGGAAGTCAGTGAGCAATATAAAGAGATTTCCTAATCCCCTCTGTTACTGGCTTTCATAGTATTTCATATCATTTCATTTCATATAATGAATGCAAGCCCAAGGCCAAACAGTCTGAGTAACACGATCAGATTCTTAACAGAGAATTTCTCTGTGTTTTATGACTTTCCAGGACTCACAATGTAGATGGTGGGAAATGGGACACTGGGCAGAGGAACGTCCTTAAATTTGAGACCTAAATATGACTCAATTAGAAATCTTTATGAGGAGACAAAAGGGGAAGAGATAATTAAGCCTCTTTGAACAGTTTGTTCCTCAAATGGCAACTTCTTCACTCCCCCCTACATTTCCGCTCATGCAGAAATGTCAGTTATACAATTTCCTTTGATCCCAAAGGATTTTTCTGATTGATTATCTCATATTGTAGAATGATACTTACTAATGCATCGCACTGCAGTGTGATATGTGCCAAATTTCTTAAAATATGAAATAGCACCAGGTGATGTGTCAAAGGTTTTGAAGCAACTTTTCTTGGCCTAGTGTGACAAGAATATCCATTAAGCAGTTCAATAAACAGCTTCTTGACAAAGCTGTGTCCTTATGAGCAATATGCTGGAAGTAATGAGCGTTACTTTCCTGAAAGTAACAAGCAGATATCTAAACTCTGCTAGCAATATGAAATGTTTTCTTGCCTTCTGATTTACTGGTACAATCTTACCCATCATGTTGTTTACACTAATAAATGCAGTGTGGCACTGGGAAATGTGATGACCTTGTAAAGTAAAAAATCTAGAAACAACATGTGAAAATCCCAGGGATAATTTATTTCCCCCATTTTTCTCTCAGACGATTGGATTTCCTTCTTTTTATTTTAGAATGATCTGGGAAAATAAGATTAGAAAGTCTAGAAAAGGAAGTAAAATTGTTCTCTTACAAGCAGACTGTAATTTCACCGTCCAGCTAATTGCAAAAATTAGTTTGTCAGGTCTTAATTGGTAATTGATACTAGAGACTGCTAAATGTTTAATGTGGGTGATAGATTGTGCCACACATTGTTTTAATAGTGTGAGTGCCAATAAGCAGCTATCTCCTGTCAGCAGTATCCCAGACACTGCAAAAGGATCTCTTCCAAAGTACTGCACAGTATTTTGCTTTGACCACTGAATATATTGATAAAAGAAGGTACTGGAGATAGTAATCAATGTTGTATGGATTAGTGCTTAATAGCTGAAGTCTTGTACCTGCCAAGCTTCAAGAACTTGATGGAAACAGGATTCATGCAGGTTGCATGTCGCTTCTCCCTTCTACCTCGTAAATAGACCTGAAGGGTCAAATGGCAGTGACACTCTGAGCTTTGCTGGCCAAAAAGTATGTAACAGCTTATTCATGCTCAGATTGCAAACTCTTACCTTTTTTGTAATGGAGGAACCATTATGTTCATTTTCACTGTGGTATGGAAATGAACTTGGTTTAGGTCAGGTGCATACTAAAAGACCCATAGCAAATCAAAAACAGTGAAATACCTCTTGCTCCTGCTATGTTCTGGTAAGTGTGAAGCTATGATCTTTCCTTGTGATACTGTAGCTTCCTTTTCTTCTTATTGGAAATCCAGGCATGTATGGAGCTATTAGTGGAGAAGCTCAATTTAAATTGCACATTTTTTAACTTCACCATTAGTAGCTGGATGGCAGTCTATTTCTACCGCAGGTATTATCACACTGTAAACAAAAGTGTAATGTGCTGGTTGATAATCAGTCAGAGCTAGAATCCCTAATCAGTGGTGTACAACATGAAATAAAAACTCCAGCTGGTTTTTATAAAAGCATTTCCATCTGAAAGTCAAGCTTCTTCATTCCTACTTGTGTATCTAAACAATTATTCTTTCAAGAGGATCTGAACATGTACTGCTCTCATTAAAATCAATGGGATCTCAGCATGTCTGAAAATCATGCAGCTTTATTATTTATGTACATAGCTTGGGATTTAAATTCCAAACTTCAAGGTCTAAAAATCATACTAACTGTTTTCTTCAAATAGTGAGATGTGCTGCAGAACATTGTTCTCTCTTACAGGAGTCCTGCAGTCTGCAGGTGAGAATTAAGATATTTGAACTCTAAGTCTTTAGCTTCTCTAGTGATTGACAGCTTAAAAAAGGCTTTCTTGTCTTCAGTGGAATTTAAGCATAGGCTTAGTTTTAAGGCTGCACTAAGGTGTTTTGTCAAACAGGGATATAATACTGAATCAAGGTCTTATATAGGCAGATAGAGTCATAAAGCTTAACTTCTCTGGCCAGCTGAGCATATTCTGCAACATCCTAGGTGCAATTTCCTCTCCAGTGCATCTGATTTAGTGCTTTTATTTTCTTCTAACCCTTCATACATTAACAATCTCACAGAATTAAAACCCAAGCCAACAAATCCAGAGCCATTATTATTTTCTTGGGTTTGACCTTGTGACTTTCTCCTTCTCTATGTGTGAAGTTGCTTTGAAAACCATTTAAGTTCGGATTCCTTCAATATCGCATTCCAATAAGCCACTCAGAGGCATAGCACCTTGGGGGTCAGTTTGGTTGTTTGGCAGATGTCAAAAGTCTGGATTTTCTTGGATGTTTCTAGAAAGCTGTGTTCTGCAGAGCTCTTAGAGACTGAGAGATGTTTGAGAGTAAAAAGAAATAAAAATCAACCAAACTTCCGTTGAGGATGATCTGCCAACAGAGGATGTTTTCTGACAGTTTATTTATAATCTCACTGATTTTAGACAAACAAATTTAAATTACTTTCATGCAGGAAATTCTAAACCAGTAGACGATTTGAATAATTTGCTTCAGCTGCCATTTAGAGGATGCATTCTTTTCAGTGTGATTGGTCACAGTGCACTTCAGTTCTGCTTTCAGCTTTGTAAAAGTAAGGTAAACAATTCCCAGTTATGTGTCATTAAGGGTTTACATTTGAGAGTGAATGTATGTGGACATGATAGGTTGAATGATCATTGTTTAAGGAATTGTACTTTCAAATCCCTATATTAAAGCATGGTAATATTGCTCTTGTCAGAACAGGTTATCTGGGTGGGCATATGAAATGTCCAAATCTCAGTGAACCACAGAACCTAGGGAGCAATAGGCTTTAAGATTTGTTTTATATGAGTTCAATTTGTACAAAGTTTTGGACCCTGTGTACACAGAGGAGGGCTTTGCTGCTGCAATGCGTGATTCAGTATAGCTAAAATTATGTGAAGCCTCCTGTGGAATTGCTTCAATTTTTTGTATTCTTTAAGGCTACAGGAAGGCTTTTTTCCCCATTTCACATGCAATACTGACTCTGACAAAGAACCACAATGTATTTCAGGATATGTTCTTCTCACACCCCAGTTTCTTCAGCCTCAGATGAGTATTATAACAGTTTGGCATGATAAAGTAAATTTTGCCATGGATCTTCAGGCATTTTTATCTGAAGCATTCTGACTTGAACAGCTTTGCAAATGACCATAGACTATTTGAACTACCTCTGTTCTAAATGTAACATGTTGTTTGGAATCTTATTATATTGAAAGGTGGGATCATACCAATCCTCTGGTAGGTTGTTTGAAGCCAGACATACACAAGGAACTGTAAGACCAGTCTCAGAATATGTACCTGGTTATGGAGCAGTATGGCAGTGAAACCATTCAGAGACAACTCGACTGCAAAAAGTTTTCACAGTGTAGTCACTTTGTAGTTATTACTGAGATTTCCAGAATGTCATGTTTCTGTGGCAATATTTAGTGGGGCCTTCTGCACACAGGAGTGTCAGGAATAGCCAGGAAGATGAATGTCCTGTTGCAAATTGGAGTGATTTAACAAGAGGTAATCTGTCGAGCAGTACTGGGGCTAGCTTGGTGAGAAAACTGTGAGCCTGAAGGCATCCCTCACAGCTGATCTTTGTTAATGATCAAAGGTAAGACACTTACTTTCACTCCTGCTGCTTCATGCTTTGAGGACTGAGGGCAGGAAGCTCTCAGGAACAATGTCTGGTTGCCAAAATAAAGTGGCTTTATAGATGAACAGAAACTGGCAACTGAATCTGTGTGAACTACTTTCAGAAATGCCCTAGAAGATAGAGATTCTCAGCTTAATTCTCCTGTGTTTGGGTATCATGAAGGAGACTCAGGATATTCCTTGGGAAGCACTATGATAACCTTCTTGGAAAATGAGCATTAGTCTTTAAGAAAAGCCTTTACACGTGTCAAAATAAAACTCAAAAAAGGAAGTGTGAAAAAAGTTCAATGTGAAGAAATAATTTAATGATAAATATACCTGCATGTGCACATCTTTGGTTAGTTTTCTTATGGAGATCTTGTGGCATGCAACACCACGGGATCTGAGCACTTCCCAAACTTATGAAATATTCCTATAAAGTTATTCTCTATTAAGGATGCAAAGCGCTTGCCCTTCCTTCTCCAGGGCCTGTAGTTTCACTGCCTTGCTCTGAACCAGAGTGCATTTCCTTTTGGAAATCTGTTTCAGATTCATGGCTTGGAAACACAGTACTGGGTTGTGCTATAGTGGCGTTTGGTAGCACAGAAGAAGTCTGAGGTTGAGCTTCAAAGTAAAATTAGATTTTAACATCTAGAAATGAACTTACCTAAGTGAGGAGAAGTCCTTTATTTGAACTTAAGACATTTTCAACAAATGTCCTAAGCCTGTCACGTGATAAAGGATACAGTACTACTCCTCTCTACTGAAAAAATAAATGTATGCATCAGCTGTTCTCACTGTCTGACTGGGTCTCTCTGTGCCTTGTGTCTTGATGCACCTTTCTAATTGAGCCTCAATTCCTCTTCCTGCTTAGAGTGGTGAACCAAGGAGAATGAAATCTGAGTTTAGAGCTGCATATAATATATATATGTTTCCCTGTTACATTACACTCTATAGCAACTTTCCTATAATGTTAGAAATGTTAAATAAGGAGTGGGGCTTTGGAGTGAGATCTTCATGTTTCTCTGTCAGACTGTTAATACCTGTTGACTACACTAATTTAAAACATGAAATTTCTGTTGTTTGAATGATAAAGGCAATTAGGAACCTTTTCCACTTTTTACAGGTAATTAATAACATTGGTGTTTTTATTTCTGATCAGTAGCTATTGAATATGATGTGGTAATTATACTGAAGTAATGCTTTAATACATCAAACAAACAAACAAGAACTGCTGGCAAGACATGATGGGGACCCAGATGTTTAAGTTGTTGTCTTGGAAACTGCAGCTCTAAGGAATTACCCACTTAGATCCCAAATAATATGCATTGTTTAGATGTATTTTTTTTAAACAATACATTAGTGTATTCTATATGTTATCACATATTCTAAAACACTTCTACAGTAACAAGATTATCATTGGTACATTATTGTTAAAACATACTCTTTTGTGTTATCAAAATGGCCGGTATCAAAACAGTACTGCAATCTAGACTGCACGTATTTGAATTTCAAAATGACCTTACTCTGATCCCCAGCAAATGACTCCAGAGCCCTCTGTTAATGCAGAAGTTGACTTCAAGCTTGTGACTTGTTGGATTTCAAGGGTTTTCTGCTTTTATTGAGAGTAAAGGCACAGGTTTTTGTGATGTTGCTTTTTCTTTCCAATCTCAGTCATCTAACATTGTGCCTTCGTCATTAATAGAATAATCTTATTCTTTTTCAAATTTAGGTTGTGTGCTTTGCAAATTGCTTAGGAAATAATGTTTTTCCTTTCAAAGCTATAAACTGTGGAATGAGCAAGCAAGCTGATTTTCTAACTGCTGTCATCATCATTAAGATACACAGGCCCTCCCAGACAGAAACATAAATATATTCAGTTCATATCAACATTCAGTCTAGGTTCATAACACAATAACCAGTGCTCACAGTCATCCAAAAGACATGGGATCAGAATAATCTCCATTTAAATTCTGTAATTTTGTTCCTGAAAGGATATGAATGATGATGTGGAATCAATCTCAGAATATTTTTTATTTGAGTTGGTTTCTTCTCTGGTTGTTATAAATGAGATAGTTGTTAATGTGAGAGACTCAGAACCAATAGATCTTAATTTAAGCAAACAAACAACCCCAAAAAATCCCTCTTGGTGCAAAATTCACTCTGATGAAGAGATCAGAATGTTGCTGGTGTTCTTAAGATTGGTGTGAAGGCTAAGGGTTTAGGGTAGAAGGTTGATTTTTTCACTGACATACGCTTCCTGACCTATGGCAAGTCTCTGAGCTGTAAGTCCATCTATAAAGTGGGAATAGTAACACCTCTGCATGTGTTCTGAACATGTGCTTACGAAGCAAGAGGCTTAAGATAAAGAACTACAAAAACACCTTTCTTAAATGATGGAGACACCCTGTTTACATAATAAGAAGGTCATACAATATCTCAATCTTAGAACAGTATGATGATATAAATAATTGATTTATTACACTTGGTATTGTGTTAAGTATTCAATCTGATTCAAGGAAACAACCAAATTCAGTTATTGTTAATTGTATTTATATTTGTCTAAGGTCAGCATGTTTAATCCTCCCCAGTTTAGAGTAATGTATCTCTGTTAGATTTTAAGTCAGGTACCTGCCTTGGGCTAATATTTATGGACAAGTTACAGATCTAGTACTACAAGGTTCACCATGAAAATGCTGACACAAACAGAAGTCTTGTAGCAGTGGTGTAATAACCATGAATTCATATGAAGCACATATTTCCCTTAGATGCATTGTAAAACCAAAAATATCTGAAAGCTGGTATTTTAAATAGTCTTTTAAATAGCAAAACCTGCTGCTATGCTCTTTGTCAAGATTATAACTGCTCTATTGACAGCCCGATTTCACCTTTATTTTAGTGTATAAAAGATTTGTCACTATTCATTTAAGCAGTTCTCTCTGCAGATGCCTTACAATACAGAGGATGCTTTTCCCTGTAAGTAGAAACAAAATGTCTAAGATCAAGACGCAGTTTTTGGTCTGCGTTTCTATGGGCTCTTGATGTATATCAGACTTGACCTTCCAACATACAGCATGGTCAGTTTCATAAAATATCCAGTGGATGTCCTCTGGGTTTCTTCATTAAATTAAGCAGAACTTGTACTGGGTCTTGCATGATAAAAGTGCATTGAGTCCTTATAAATGTCTCATTCTTTGCAAAGGTGGATCATTGTATAAGCCCACATGTAAGCTCCCCCCAAAAGCAGAACGTTGGCACAAAGATCAAAAAACCTGTAAAATAAAAAAAAATAGACTGGAAATTTTATTTTCCTTTTAAGCATCTATATCAGGTATTCTTAATGGCTCATTTAAGAAAAGGCAGCCATGATACAGAGGTAATTATAATACTGTTCTACTTTCTCAGTATCATCAGTGATACTGTCACCATTGTCTGCTTTCATGCTTTCCCTGGTGAGCTATAACCCTTTTCACATTCAGATAATTCTTTCCTTATAGCACCATTTTGTCCACTATAGCTTGTCATGGAGATCAGGAGAACTATTTGCAGTTGTTTAATATGGTGGATTGCTCCCAAAGGCAACATTTGTACAGAGACCTTGTGAAAAAGCACTGGAGACTTGTACAGATGGTACATCCTGTGGGAAAAGAATCTAAAAAGCAAGTGAACAGATTAGCAGGGTCATGCGATGCTGGACATGCAGGCAATACTTGTTATGAGTGGACTAAGGTTGGCATAGTAAGGTAAATTTAGAAGCCTCAGATAGACATGAGAATTTTTCCACAGTAGCAGCTTTGCCATGAAGGTTTATTTAGCATTTGCCTCATGAACAGCTTGTGCCTATTTTTGCATGCAACCATCTGAGACTTCATGTAGCTGTACCAAAGGTATTGAGTAGAATATCAGTGCAGGGATTATAGTACTGTGAACTACCACTACAACAAGCAACCAGGCCATCATTTCTGGCTGTTCATGGCACATAATATTGCAACTGGATGCATGTGGGCCTGTATGCTAGGAAGACATTTGGGGTATCAGTAAAGTTACATTTCCTCTGCTATGATAGATGGACCTGTTATGTTTACAGGCAGCCTGCTGAGTTATCTAGAAAAATAGATTAAGTCCTTTGAGTCTAATTCTGGTTTATATCTGTACAAACAACAAATAAGTCGATGGAAACAAACATATGTGTGATCTGTGTTCAGTGCCAAACTTCAGAAAAGATGGGAAAATTGAACGAATAATATCAAAAACCATAAAAAGTAGTGGTTTTGCATCTAAGGGAACATGCATCATCTTCAGTAGCTCTTTCCAATGAGACAAATCAAATAATTCCTCTGTGGATGCAGGAAACTTGCAAACTTCCAGACAGATTTAGATTGAGAAACCAAACTATACCAGAATCAAGTGGTCACAGTGAAAACACCTGAAAATTAAATCATACAGACTTTAATTTGAATTGATTGCCATGTTATCCTGAAATTCGGGTGTGCCAAGTGTTCTCTTGCAGGGTTCATATGCTGTTATTTATGTCCTGAAACATGCAACCTCATATGATCATATAATCATAGAATGTGAGAATGGTTTGCATTTGAAGGGATCTTAAAGATCTTGCAGTTCCATTCCCCTTGGTGGACTTTGAGTCATTGATAACAACCCTTTCAGTTCTTGCATTCAGCCAATTCCTTACCCACTGAGTGGTCCACCCGTCAAATCCATGCCTCTCCAGTTTAGAGACAAGGATGCTATGCAGGACAGGGTCAAATGCTTTGTAGAATTCCAGGTCGATAACATCAGTTGCTCTTCCCTTATCCACCAACATGGTCATGGAAAGCCACCAAATTTGTTAGGTAAGATTTCCCTTAGTGAAACCATGTTAGCTGTCATCAATCACCTCTTTATTTAGTATGTGCCTTAACATAGTTTCCAGGAGGATCTGCTCCATGATCTTGCAAGATACTGAGGTGAGACTGGCCAGCTTGTAGTTCCCTGGGCCTTCCTTTTCTCTTTTTCTTTTTTTTCTTTCTTTCTATTATTATTTTTTTTTATGAGGGCTATATTTCCCTTTTTCCAGTCGGCAGGAACTTCACTGGACTGCCACAACTTGCCTAATATGATGGGTATAATATGATGGATAATGGCTTGCCAACTTCATCTGCCAGCTCCTTCAGGACCCGCAGCTGTATTTCATCAAGCCCCATGAACTTGTGTGTCTTAGCTGGTCTTGAATCTGATCTTCTATAGCAGGAGGTTATTCATTCTCCCAGTACCTGCATTTGCCTTCTGTGACTTGGGCAGTGTGGCTGGAGCTCTCACTGGTGAAGACTGAGGCAAAAAAGTCATTGAGTACCTCAGCCTTCTTCATGTCCCGTGTAACCTGTTTCCTTCCAGAGAGGGCCCACATTTTCCCTAATATTCCTTTTATCCCAGAAGTACCCACAGAAGCTGAAGTACCTATAGAAGCTGTATTACCTATAGAAGCCATATTTTGACATGCAAGCAAAGACTTGGAAATCCTGATCTGCTGGCAAGTCCTGATCTCATAGACTTACACAGGTGCTAATTCCATGTGCTTAACAATGATGACTCTGGTGGTCACATCTTTATCCTATTTGGACATTCTCTAGCAAAGAGAAAACTTAGGCAGTAATGACTAGTTGTCCCCAGTGCCTGTTGAAGACCATGCCAATATGGCATGACACTTATAGCAATTAAGTAAAACAAAGGTCTGGAACAAGTAGAAATTATGACAATCTGAAATGCAATGTTAGATAGAGAAGAAATGGTTCTGTAGTTTTGGAAGGACTAACCTTCTGCTTCTTGTCAGTCTTTGGAAAGAAGGCTTTACCTTATGAAATCCTCAAACTAATCTCAAGTGACCATACCAGGTCAGAATTGAACATTCATATTTTCCTAAGGTGCACCAGCTGCTCCATTTCCCCAAGCATCACCTATCAGATAGCTGAAGCCCCACATCCAAAGCAGTGGACTGATCCTGAGCCACCCAACTTGACACAAGTCGAATTATGACTCCACTAGGCAAGACACTATCAAAATAACTTTTATGAATCTGATTCAGACTCTCCTAGTTCTTCTGTCATGCAAATTCAAAGCAGTGTCTTTTATTCCTTTCACAATGCTGCATAAATAACCCCAAATCATATATTACAGAACCTCTTCTGCTTATACACAAAGTCTGTGAAATGGTCAAGCCCACAGTTAGGGAACCTCTTTTTTGTTTAGTACAGTAAAAATCCTGATAAATCAGGACTGACCATCAATCTGTACTGTGTTGGCTAGGATGCAACTGCAGTTCGTTCCCCAACCTGAGCTGCTAGCTCTGCTGGTTAGTATGTGGACTTTTATCCTCACTTACACAGCCATGTGGATTTTTCACTCATTTACTTCCTCGATAAGCATCATCATGTAGGCTTTCAGTTCCTAGCAGTATAATGAGGAACTGAAGTGGTACTCTGTTAAAAGACATTAAATCATGTGGGTGAGTCCCATATGACCCATGTGACTGTCCCTGTCTCCTTTCGTAGCAGGATCATCTGTGCCTGCCATTACTTACATATGCTGTAAAACTTCCCAGTCTGTTCTCATGTTTTGGTTCAACCCAAGGCTTCTCAACTACAGTTTTGTCTGCTTTGGATATGGCAATCTCATATGCATCAATTTTGTAATTGAGAATTGTAATCCTGTTCTCTGCATATATCTCTCTTGCAGGCCAGTCTTTCCTTTTGGACTATCTAGACACTATGGAACACAAATCTTGTTGGTTTGTTTTTGGTTTTGTTTGGTTGGGTTATTTTGGTTGTTTTTTTTTTTTTTGTCGGGTTGGGTTTTTTGTTTGGTTGGTTTTTTGTTTGGTTTTTTTGGTTGGTTGGTTGGTTGGTTTTGGGTTTTTATTTTTTCTGTATTGTCTCTGTTCTACAACCTGATCAAGCACAAGAATAGAACCTGGGCATAGTACTACAGCTGAAGCCTCACCACGGCTGAAGGTGAGAAAAGGCTAGATAACATAATGTTTTTAGAATATATATCTGTTTACACATCCCAGTGTGACTGTGTCCATAATAGAGGTGACTAATATTCCATTCCTACCAACCATGGCCCCTTTACTGTATTGGTAGTACAGTTCTTCATCCTTCCCTTGCCCAGCTGACTATTTCTTTGTAAGTGTTACAGCCTTACATCCATTCTCGTTATAGAATTTTCTTAATTCCCCATGTACCTGCACAGGATAAAGATACAATTTAGCCCTAATGAGCACTTGTAAATATTTTCTTATACATTTCCCTTAAGTGCAAAACAGTAAATCTTCAAAGTCCAATAGACTGGCACATCATGACCAGGAATTCCCTGGGAACTAATGCAGCTGCTGTTGTGCCTGCTGTTCAGCCTTAGCAATTTATGCAAAAAAGGAATAGCAGCAAAAAATAAAAGGGTACATTCCTACACATTCTCTTCATATTGCAAAAAAGCTGAAGTCATACTGTAAAATGGACCCTATTTAGACACACAGTCCTATACAAATCTCACTATTAAAACCTGATCCCAGTGAAGAACTGATGTACTGAAATACAGAGCAAAACTCCTGATATTTCAGAAGTAGGAGCTTTGTAAGATTCACATACTCAAAATAGTTCTAAAGAGGCTAACACTTTATTAAGTAATACAAAGCACACCTATTGGTAGGTTGTCTTCTACTACTGGTACTATTTTTTAAGAAATGGGGCAGGATAGTTCACAGAAGCTATAATAAACATGGATTTTTCCTATCCTTCTGCGGGCTTCACAATTTTAAAATAAAGGTATGTATGAAAAGTAAGTAGTTTCCACAGGTGAAAACTGCACTTTTTAAATTCAGGCTCCCTTATTATATCCTGTCTCCAGAACTATACTTAGAAGATTATGCAGTACCAGCCTAATATGATAATTCTTTTATTTTTGTGTTACTTATTTTGTATTCTTTTATCCTTGTGATTTGAATATGGACTTAATTGAACAGACACTTTGTCTATATGGCAAGTACATTGGTAAGCAATGGAAATGACATAGTAACTCACATTAACAGGACTACATAGTTTCCTGATAACTCCAATTACCTTCTGTCATCCTTGTAATGTAATTAAAATGCTTAATTGTTTTCTTTAGATAAGAAAAGGTTATAAAAGCTGTAACAATTTGTGTGGACTTAATGACCAGCTGGTGTTAATAGCCCAAAGCCTCCAGTTATCAAGCCTTTCAAGCAGTCATTGATTTCAAAGAAAGGCCCTATGTCTGGAGCATTCATGTATTCTCTTGGACTTTAGCCATATGAGACCTTGCAATCAATTGATCCCACAAATAACACTGATGCAATTTATTTTACACTGACCTCAGTCTGCCACTGAATATCTACAGTGTGAATCAGGTTATGTCATGTCATTGAGTATGATAATCTAATGAGGCACAGCTCTATGGGATGAGTGTAAGAATTATGCAGCATGGTGAAGTAATGTTGACAGAGGTATACTTAATGTGAAAGAGTCCAAAGATCAACTGAAAGGAAAGCCCATGATTTTTCTGTCAATCTTAGATTTGTTACTACATTGGCAGGAGACATACATATTGCTGCACTTCTAACACTTGGAAAAGGGAAAGAGAAGAAGAAAAATGGGTTGGTTTGTATTAAGACTAGCGGTACAGCCATAAGAAAGAATTAAAATACTACTCTTCTTGAAGGAAGTTCACCTTTGTTTAAAGGCTTCTGCTCCTTGTCTTCTTGGAATCTTAAAACCTGTGTTAGTACGAGCATGGGGCTCAGCCCTGCCCATGAATGAGATTGCCCCCAGTTTCTATCACAAGGAACTCTGTCAGTTACTAAAACTTATGTTACCTTTTATTTGTTTTGACTTGATGTTTGTCTGCTTAAATTCTTCCTCAGACTAATTTTCATGTTCGGCTGCTTGGGATATAGTTGTTAAATCTGGGCCAAGATCAGAACTGGACCAGCTGCTGGAAAGTAGTTAATAGTGTTCTGTAAATTAAATATCTGTGTTCTATGTAGTATCGTGTATGTCTGTTGCCTTTTCAGTACCCATTTTGTATTAGACTGCAGCAGAGAAAGTTGACTGAATTAAAATTTTGGGATATGAATAGACCTATTGCATAGTAAGATATCGGGGTATGAAATCTGTGAATATTTTGTCTTTCCATCTTCAGTCTGGTGGTTTTCTTGTCATATGCCGGTTTAGCATTGATGCTTATTTGCCTACCTTACATACTGGTCATGTCTTCCACTTTCAGCTGTATTTTACGGTTTGAGGTTGCCTATAGATAAGATTCCAAGAAATCAACAGAAGTTGATTAAACACCCCTGAGAGCAGCAACAGGTCCTCACTTGTATATATCTTCTGGTTATTTTACCAGTAAATTGACACCTGTTTATATCATCTCCAATAATGTTCTAAGTACTTTGGAAAGTGATGTGTAGGATGGTGTAGTAAAGATGAAGTAAACTGTTTTATGAGTAGTGTAAATCACCAGACACGTTGTGATTCCTATTTGCAGTAACCTGCTTCAAAAAAAGTGTGCAACACACTGATTTCTCCTTCTTTTAACCCGCAGTCTATCCTGACCCTTCTCAAATGAGTTTAATAACTATAACCTGTACTTCTGACATGCCCTGCATTGAAATAGAAGAAACATCTCTTTTATCACAAGATGAAAAATTTACAAATTACATTAGTTTTGCCAGCTGTGTTTAACAATGTACATTTTGGACAAAATTTGTCTATAATGCCCTATAAAGAAATGTTAAATTCTGCATTATTATGATAAAACCTTAACACCACAACTTGGTTAACAGCTATATTGCACAAAGTACCAATAAACACCGAAAGATCCCATCCTAAGAGCATGCAATACCAGCAGACAGAGTCTAGTACATGACAGGCTGCTTTATTGGGCAGCATAGCAGCATTTTATGTTATTATTAAAAAATAAAGTGCATGTGAGCACTCTCATTTATAGTAGGAATCTCTGGGTTACATGTGCAAGTGAAAATAATTTACTGGAAACTTTTATTCCTGCTCTGGAATTCTATAGTGAGGTTACACTACGTGTGGAAAGAATACAGTTACCTAGAAAACATTATGGGATTTTATTGTAATCTTTTAGGAATCTATTGGTTCCATTCCTTTAAAGTCCTGTGAGACTCTTGGAAAGTGAAAATTAAATTCTCACAATTTACTGTGCTATTCAAGCCTTTTGATGTATTATTATTATGGTAGTTAAATTGTCATTGTGTAAAACTGAGCCTCAGTCCTGTAATTAGATTCATGCTGGTGAACCCTTCTGCCTACTTGGAGCTAAGGTTAATTCATGAAGCAGTTAGCAGTTCTGGCAGATCTCAGATTCCACTAGAGCAGTGGTATCAATAAGGTGGTTAGTATAGATGCTGACTTCTGATGACAATGATTGAAGTAAGCCATGAAAAGTAACATTTGTTCTGGGGCCTCATGCTGATCTTTCTCTACTAGCATCTCATTGCCTTGCTGTAATTCATAATTTTAAGGATGTCACCTACAATATTAAGTTCTATTTATATGTGTCATGCTTACAGAAGGCCTACAGATGGAGAATCTGTGAAATCTTTTCTCTCTTATTTTTGAGTTCTCTACAATTGTACCAGCTTGTCTGGTTATTTGAGATCCAGAGAGCAGCAGCATATTAAAGTGGATGAAATTCCTGAATAGACAGGTTCTGGAGAGGTCCAGCTCTATGCACTCTAGTGTATTAAGCTGTCCCTGCAGAGAAATAACTCACTTTTCAAAATTGGAAAGTGTTGTTACACATGTGCATATTCCTCTAAGCTGGGTATCTGTTTTGTTCCATCCATTCATAAATATAGATTTTCCTTTGAACATTGTAAATTTGTTAGTTCAGCTTCTACATGACACTGGAGAAATCTAGGTGCCAGCTGACTTGCTCTGATAATTAATTAGCGATATAAGGAAACATAGTCAAATTGAACTACATCATTTTAAAAAGCATTATGACTGCAGGTAACAAACTATAGAGCTACAAGTGTTGTATTTTAAGATAAACACAGGCTACATATTTATCCCAACATGTCTAGCTGGTGGCCTTGAATTACAGAAGATAAGAAAGAAAGAAGGGGAGCAAAATCCTCTTCCTAGGCTGCCTGCCTGCCTATAACATTCCTAGCAGCCTCTGTCAGAGAAGAGCAACTTGCACATTTTAAGCTTTATGGGTCTCTGGATAGCATCTCTGTTGGCTTCTGACAGCTGGTGTCACCAGCCTGAAAGAGAAGGTTTATTGTCTCTTCTCTGCCATTGCCTGCCAGACAGAAATAACGATGGCTGATATCCAAAATATGACCTCTTATGGAGTCTGGAGCTCCAAAAATGTCACCTACAGTGTAGAAAAGATTAGACAGTTATTCTGTAAGGAAGGGTAGAGTTTTGGTTGGTTTTCTTAACCACTGAGTGTTGAACCTAGCTGAGAATTCTTCCAGAAAGTATTTTGGTCCTTTTGGTTTTATGTAGTCTCATGAAGGAATGCAGGACGCAGCAGGGGTTCAGACTTACCTGCAGACTCAGATGCTGTCTTGCACTGTAGTATCCAGACTGTTTGGTGAGTTGCAGTGCTAGTATCACTGGCACATCTGATATGCTGCTGCATCTCTTTTAATTCTTAGATGATCTTTTGAAGCCCTCCTGATTCCATTAATAATGTTCCAACTAGCTGCGCTAAGCCAAGTGGTTGTGGCACTTGAGAGAGCAACTCTGCAGTAACAACACTGAAATCTCTTGTAACTCCACTTAGCAGAAAAATCCCTTCATGAAGATACAGTAATCGGGTGCAGAACAGCTCTGGGGAAGTGAAAGAGAAGAAATTGCACAGGGCAAACCCAGCATGTTGTGGTGATCTAATAGACATTAGATGGTTTGGATAAAATAGTGTTTAAAATGAAATAGACAGTGGTTTAGGAACTTGTGATTCACAGACTAGCAATGAAGTTGAATCCTTGGGTATCAACAGTGGGAAATGTCCCCTCTGTTGATAATACCTTAGCAAATACATAGAATTGTTCCATCCTCATCCCACCCCTCAGCAAAACCACATATATAGGTTTAATTTAATGTCAGGCTTTCGGAGATTAGGAATGAAGACGTGTGGGACTTTTATACAAATCAAAACCATTCAGAGCTCTCTGGGTGTCTTCTGAGCTTTGTGTGTATATATGTGACTAGATTCTTGAACATGAACTTTACCTTGCTGAGTAGACTTTTTATGTTATTAGCCAATGGAATTTCAGTCTCTTCTGCCGTTGGTACCTATTTCAAAGGTTAAGATTCATTAATTTGCTTACAACACAAACCAATCCCTTTCATAGAACTGCCAAGCAAACACATTTCTAAGACATACTTGCCTTGCTTAGACAATGAAATTATCACTCAGAATACATGCAAGGTATGCATGTATCCAGTGTTATGTGCCTCTTACATCTTTACATGCAAATCATTTCTGTGATCATTAACAGCAGCAATAATAACAGTACAGTAGTATGCAAAGACCTCATTTAGGAGTGAGGCCTGTTGTGCTGCTGAGATATACTATCTAAACATGCAGAAGAAATCAGGTGTATCCCAAAGGTCTTGAAGCTGAACAGCTAATTGGACAAAACAGGAGTAAGGTATGCAAAACAGCAAATCAAATACAATGTGTGTACAAGTTTTTCTATTAGATACTTGAAATGCTACATATTTTATCCATTTGCTAAGCTAAGCTTTTTGGCAGTCACGCAAAATATTTCTTAGGTTTTGCTGGTAAATTCTACGAGTACAAAAATCAATTTTTATATATGTATTCTGTCTTATAATTAAGGTTATACTGCCACTAGTTTTGTGGGAGTATTTATGAAATCGTGTTACATTGTTCAATCACAGCATAGTATTATCAGATTAATATTGCTTATTGTTATAAGACACTTGTAAACGTTTTCTTTCCTTTTCAAGGGTGATATATATTAGATTCCATTTGAAGTTAGATATTTTGAAATATTTCATGAGTCATGAATGATAGACATTATATCTGTATGTGTCAGTTTATACGCCTAACTAGTTTAGGAAAGCATCTATAGCAGACTGGGGCTGAAAAATCACAAATTAATCTCCTTTAGGATTATACCTTACCATTAATTCATTTAGTTTAAGTTACTGAGAACCAAAATCAAAGCCATCATTGAAATATTCAAGAGAGTCCACTTAAACTTAAATCTGTATAGTTCTATGTGATGATATGGTTATCCTCCAGTGCATGCAGCTCAATTGAGGTAGAAAAGGTAGCATTTGAAGGAAAAGTCTCAAAATGGAAAACTGAAACTTTCCAGCTTTCAGTAGGGAGGGCAGTTATTATGAGAACATGAGCATTATTTGTTGAGTGATATGTTGTCAAAAAAATCAATCAGGCAGGAAACATTTTTAAATGACTGGAAAATAAGACTAGGAAGGAGCTTCAAAAGTCAATTTGTGGATCTTCAGAAGTCAGTTAAAGACTGGAGTACAGAATAACTTCTTTTAGGTTGGGGAAGATAGGGTAAGCCATCTGCAGCAAAGTGCTTTTCTTCAGCACTGTGGTAAGTGGGTACAGAGCTTTTCCTTTTGGCTAGTGTCACTATTCTGAAGGCCCATTCTATCCGCAGTTATTTTTTGCCCATAAGATTGAGAAAATTATGGCAAGCTTTTATTATTCTAGTCTTGTCTTGGCAGGTAAAGGCTTGCAAAAGCTTAATTGGAAGGTTGTGTGACTGACTTTGTATCAGCCCGTTGTACATACATAATATGCAAGGCTTACTGTGGCATTTGCAGCAATAGTATGGAAAAAGTCTCTCCATTCATAACAAAAATAAGTATTTTGATGCTGTTATGTTCATGGGTTTCAACCGAGATTGTGGATGAACACTTCTTAACCACACAGGAAAGTAATTCTTTATTGGTTCCAGGTGAATTATTGCAAAAATACTTATTGAATCCCTTTGGAATAAAGAGGTGTGGGGAAGGAGGGAGCATTAGAAGGTGATGTCTTGAGGACATGAAGGATTGCTGTCAAGCACTGTTTGGGTCTGGAGGGTAGGTGTCAAGGGAGGAGAGGAGGAGAGCAGCAGGAGAAAGATAGGGAAGTGGATTGTTGATATTATAGAACATGGGGATGGAAGAGAGTGCATGGCTCGAATCATAAAATAAAACATTTCCTGGGATGCTGGGTTTCTAAAGTGTGTGCTCTTTTCACAGAGCACATAATACTCACCTATAAATAATTTAAAAATATGCCTAACTGTCTAAACACACTGTGATCTGATAAAAAGGTCCTGACTTTGCTTCAATAACAATGCCAATGTCATCTGCGTTTTACATAGAGATCTCTCCTTTATGCATTTTTATATGAGTGGGAAAAGCTCCCAGTTCCTGTCAATAATGCCACTGCTCTGCCCTTAAACTGCCTCTTGATAATACACGTTTTCTAGAACTTATGTGAAATAAAGCTGTGTGACACTGTCTGGGCAGGTGAGCTGCTGTGATTATTGCACCTGCTATTTCTTCAACCAAACCTGTCTGTCTGTATCATCTACCTTCACCTGTGGTGGTTTTCATGTGGTTTATCTTTTGGGAAAATTATACCTACTCAACTGTCAGACCAAGATCACTCTAAATGTCACTTGTTTGCTTTTATGTCTTTGGTCTTGATAGATGTGTCTAAATTATTCTGGGGGCATGCTATTAGGTACTGTTCTTTACCTCATTTTATAGTGGTGTTATCTTCTGTAGGTGCACCACAGGTGGTGTGCCCTGGGGCAAGAGGAAGGGAGCTGGGGCATGAGGAGGACAGGATCACAGAAATGAGGTTGAAAGGGACGTTTAGACACCATTTAGCCCAACCCCCCAACTAAAGCAGGTTCACCTAGAGCAGGTTGCACAGAGTCACATCCAGGCAGGCTTTGAATATCTCCACAGAATGAGACTCCATAACCTCCTGGGGCAGCCTGTTCCAGCATTCTGTCACCTTCAAAGAAGTTTTTCCTCATATTCAGATGGAACTTCCTGTGTTCCGGATTGTGCCTGCTGCCGGTCCTCCTAGTTTTGTATCATCAGCAAACTTGCAGAGGTACACTCTGCTTCATCCAGCTCATTGATGAATAAATTGAACAAGACTCAACCAACCCTGGGGAAGACCAGTGGCTACAGGCCTCCAACTAGACTCTGCATCACTGATCACAACCCTCTGAGCTCTTCCATTCAGCCAGTTCTTTACCCACCTTGCTTTCCATTCATCTAACCCACAGTTCCTGAGCTTACCTATAAGGATACTGTGGGAGACAGTGTCAAAAGCCTTGGTAGACAACATCCACTGCCCTCCCCTCATCTACACAGCCAGTCATGCCATCAGATTAGTCAAACATGATTTCCCCTTGGTGAATCCATGTTGACTACTCCTGATAACCTTCTTTTCCTCCCCATCCAGGGTGAGCTGTTCCATCACCTTTTCAGGGATGGAGGTGAGGCTGACTGACCTGTAGTTTCATGGGTCCTCATTCTTGCCCTTTCTGAAGATTGGATGAGGAAAGGACTCCTCTGTATATTTGGTTGAGGACTGAGACTGTGTGTTTTACAGTACAGATACTTTGGAGCTGTTGCAGTCTGTCACAGAGACCTCTATCACAGCTGCTGTGGCTGCAGGTTTGTGCTCTGATATGTTATTTGGTCTTAATTACAGACGACCGATATAAGCGTCAGCACTGAACTTGGAAAATCTTAAGTTTAACCACCTCTAGTTTTTCCAACAATCAAAAGAATGTCTTATTTTTGTTTTTCCTTCTTACCTGATTACTGCTTCAAAAACAATTCTGCTGCTGCCACCTTCATTAATATGCATACAGTGCAATGTAAATGGCTCTTGAGGCCTCCCCTTGGTAGATGATTTAATGTGGCAGTTATGAAAGCTGCTCAGACTGTGCTTGATTAGCATAATAATGAAGCTTCTGCAGCAGTGTTATCATCCTCAAAGGAAATAGCCTGAGTGGTCACAGCTCCTTTAACAAGTACCACTTTAGGATAAAAAGCAAAGAGCTCTGTTTGAAATGGTAGATTGGAATATGCAGAGTGGGAGGGAGTTGTTTGTTGGTTTTGCTGTGCTGGGGGACAGGAGAAAGCAGCATCATGCACAGGCAGTGAGTCAGGGCAGCCATTCCAGGCACCACGCGCCTTCTGGCACTGGGTACCCTGGCGGTGCAGGAGACTTTCTCTTTGTTTTAAAAGTCAGGCTAATAAAGAAACTCATCTCTTTTAATCCTTCGTCTCCTTTACTTGGCCTCTGATGCAGTAACAAGGACTGGCATATTTCCCAAACTCTGGGAACTTGGAAACTCCAAAATGTTGTGGTTCAAGGCAGTGTGTGTAGGTTTAGATTTTTGTGGCTTGTTAACACGTTAGGGATGTATGAAAAGATTGAATAGAAGGCTTTTGGGTGGCCCAGAGAAATCTCTATGACTGAAGTGAAAAGGTGACTTTTCAGGTAAAAACAATAGAAAGCATAAGCAGCACTACCTGTAATACTGCAAAAGTATATTTTGAATAAGAAACATTGAAAATGCAGAGATAAAATTCTAAGGTATTGGCCAGCTTGAATGGATAAGGACAGCTTTTTCTGCCCTTTCTATGCAGCAAAGTGGGTAGAGGGAAATGGTGTCATATTCCCCATGGAGGGAGCATCTCCCATGTGCTGAGTGCAAAGGATTCAGAGAAGAGGGTTGAAGTACTACTAAGCTGCTTCTCCATGAGGCTGATGTCCCTGTGGCAAGAATGGTTTAACAACTACATTTTACAGCTGAGTTTATTGAGCTGCTAATTTAATTTATTCTTAATATGGCAAACCAAGCCAACAGCATTCACAGGTTGTTTTACATCCTACTCAGCCATCCTTCTGTAGGGATCACAACTTCCAGGGAACAGACAGTGGCTCAGACTGATCCATCTTTGCCCTGTCATAGCCTAGCACTTGTCAGATTCAAATTCAACGAATATCTGCAGATATACAAGTACAGTGTAGTTCAAGCAAGAACTGGCCTTGGCCCTGAGCTTAATGAGAATACACAGAGGGTGTGCAGGTGGAGTCAATTCTACAGCCAAAGCTCAAGGAAGCCAAAGCAAACTGCTCAATTGATTCTCCCCTGTTGGATGTAAAATTGTTCTTATTGCCAGCTTCTGAAAAATATGAGATTGCCTGAAACTTACTTTTCTCAGTGATCCTTGATCATCGTGAGTTCTGTGAAGGCATCTAATTACTTTTTACCCATACATACCAGTCTTCTGTTTTCCTCTTACATAAAGGTTTCTGATTTGTTGCCCAAGAAAGGATGAGGGAGAATAGCACCAGAGATATGGTTGTTTCACATGTCATTCTTAGAATTTTATCTTAGAATTAAGTCTCTGAACAAAAAAAACCCCAAAAAACATATTAGTGTCTTCCTCAGATAACTCAATGGTAGGTAGAAATAGATAAGAAAGGAAAATAAATTGATGGACATCCTGCTTGATCCCGAATGTCTTGAATATTAAAAATTACTTCACATGATGTATCTATGTGCTTCCATATGCTGGTAAATAATTTTTTCCAAGCCTGGGATTACCCTTCAACCCGCAGTTTTACTTCATCAAATGGATTGAGAGAATCCTGCTCCCATTAAAGAAGTGGGAATTTAGTCCCTGTCTTTTAAGACTTCCCTGAATGAATTTCCAATGGAAGTATTCTTTTCCCTGGAAAGAGGACTGTGCAAGGAAGGTGATGGAAGAGGGAGGAAGCATTGAATGTCTTCAGAATTTATCTTTACATACCATAAATGTACGCAGAATGTTGAGGATAAATATTAATGACTAAAATCCAGGATTTTTTCATACATTCTATATATACATTCTTCAGTGACTAGAAATCCTACCACCTCATCTTCATTCCAAAGTGCATACGTCTCATATTTTGTTGCTTTTCATGGCATTGCCCTAAGCAAACTTTCTGGGTGTAATGGACTCTCTATTTTTAATTTGCTGACACCACTCTTACACTGATTATGTTAATTACATGTACTTTTGTGACCTCTTACTCTTTCTGCCTTTCTTCTTTTGCTTGCAAAGGTCCATTGGGAGGGCTCAGTCACATCACTTCTTTCTTTTTCCCCTTTGTTCTCTGCCACTTTTTTGTTTTGGCTGTTAAAACAGCAATAAAGTAGATTTTGACAGCTTGGGGAATGACCTGTCCTATTTTTGGTTTCCAGGGAAATGGGTTTCATAGTTTAGTGGTGCTGGCTGGCAGCTCTGACCTTGGGACTCTGCTGGTTTAATCCTTGTATAATTCCACTGTGCACAACAAAGTTAGTTTTAGTATGCATAAGTATGCATCAGTTGAGAATCAGAGACGCTTTTTTCCTGGGCTTCAAGGTTGACTGCCTTTAGTTATTATACACCTTTATAGGAAGGGAGAAGGGGAAGATGCAATGAGCCTGACCTAATCTATTCTTCCACATGGGGAGAAGGGACAGAGAGAAAATCTTTTTCTTAGATTCTTTCCCTCTGCCCATCAAGGGCTTGGGTAGTCATCAGCTGTGATCTTTTGATACTCCTGTTGTCCATTCACTTCTGAATGGATTACAACACATACAAAAGCAATTAGGCAAATTAATGGAATAAAAAACCATCAAGACAATCAAAGGCAGCTGGCAACTTTATCAGGAAATTGCCAAGCTGTAGCACCAGGAGCTTCTGAAGTGTCCTGGGGAAGTACTGCTTAGTTCTCCTGTGCTTCCCTTGCTGTCTGTGCCTGGAGACTTGTGCAGGTGGACAGCTGTTGGGACTGGAGCAGCCTCTCCTGTGTGAGGTAGGAGAAGGGCATGGACGAAAATGAATGAGGAATCCCACCTGTGCAACCATGCTGGCCTTCTGTTCCCCTTTTAAAAAAGGATAGACTAGAAGAGAAACATCCTGAAGCAAAGAATAAAGAAAAGAAACAGGAAAGAGAAGTCACAAGAGCCTGTACCTGAAATCACTTTTTACTAAGTGTTTTCTGCTTTGGTGGCAACAACATCTGAAAACATCCAGGGAATCTGGAGTACTGTAGCTATTGCCTATGACTGATGCTTTTCAGAGTGGCTTCTGATGTTATTAAGGGCTCAGTCTGCAATGTAAGAGGCTTTCTGGAATCACTGCATTGCTAGACTTTTCTAGTAGAGGCACAGCATACTTCAGCAAACAGGGCTTTGCTGGTATGGCTCACATCACTTGTTAGGGAAAGTAAGGGTAAAAAACCAAACCCCATGTAATTAGACATTAATTCCTACTCAGAATTGTTTTAATAGAAAAGTTCAAAATGAGGTTTTCCTTGTGCTTTCATCATCTGCTTTCTGTTGTTAGCAGTTTGTATAACATTTAGTTTGAAGCTGCTTCTATGTTAACATTTGCAAAGCACTCATGTAAGCTGGCTGGCTATCTACAGATGCTGGGATAGAAGAGCTGTAGTAGTAACAGGTGCCTGTGTTATATTTACCATAGAGTAACGTGCAATGAAACACATTTTTGTTAATTGTCTGAGCCAAGTTCTGTTCTGCAGAATGTGTTTGACATAGGTGCTGTGGGCTGGCGCAACCACTACCTTCTGCTGACTTTGTAAAGTTGGAAACTACTTTCTTATCCTCTTATTCTACACTCCTCTCATCTGCACAGTCTAGGTAGGCACTTTGTTTTACTGGTGATATTAGGGAAAAGGATTTTTCAGCTCTCTTGAATGAAAGGTTCTTAACCGTTAGGTGTAATGGGCATGTAGTGTTCACTGAACAGTGAACCTCGCAGGTGATAAGGCTGTCATGTCAGATTGACGATGAAATAGCTAGAATCGTGAAAGGCATTTTATGGTTTCTATTCCTGCTCTTGCAAGTAAATAGAGAGTAGGAGGGCCTCCTGCTAAGCAGATAAAGTTATTACTGTCTTAAAGCTGAAGAAACTGGAAGTCAATAATCCCAACTCGGGGACTCTCGTCATTGGTTTTGGTTGGAGGATGGATTCTCCTGAAAGCCTTTTCAACACTGTCAACCTTAACAATTAGTGTGTACAAGAAAGTAAGCTCTTTCGTTGATGTAATCAATGCGCTGGCCAGACCAGACTGTGTCCTGCATGTGCCACACATGAACTCATGTCATCACTATAAGTTGTCACCTTTCAATCCATAGGATGCTAGCACAGCTTCCAGTGAAGTCACCTGCAGAGAAGAATTGCCTGGCCTGAAGTGCAGTTTGCCAGGAAAAAAGTGATAGCATTCATGTTTCTATCTTGGACAGTCATTCATGTGAACGAGACATATATTTAAGTGTAGGCTTGCTGGTGTTAAGATGATTGCTGACCTTTAACTTAACTTTAGGTTCAAGAGGATAAAAAAAAGAAGGGCCTTTTACACTTAACGTTTTGCACCTAAGGAATTAAGTGGAAATAGGGGTGTTGTGTTTTAGGCATGTTTTAGCTCCTGGTAAATAATTGTGATTCTTTCTTCTGGCCCATCCGGGAAGAGAGAGTAGAAAAAGATGCATTTAATGTTACTTTTTTTCTTTTTAATAATAGACTTAAGCTGAAAAATGTGCAGTGCTACTTACTTTTAGTAACGCTTCATTTTTATTGAAAGGATGTTTTACTGTGGACAGATTTTATCGTTTATGCTGTTTAACAGTGCTAGGCAACTGTTTTATGTGCATACAGAACATCAAAAATGAACTACTCTTCATGTTAAGTGCAACAAAAAAGTTATTTTGGACACTCCTGAAATGAAGTGCTGCCAGCCTCATTGTACTCTTCTGTGCTTTTCAGGGGGAAATGCCTTGCTTCTAATGTGAACCTAAAGAGGACTGTGAATATTGAAAAGCACCACGGCCACACAGAGTTAAACATTCAGGATGAGACATTAACTTAAACCACATGCGAAATGCAGCTGTTTCTGCTGAGGCTTTCATCAGTCTGTACTGGGAAGATTGGTGGGTTTTAATATGTGGTCTCAAGCAGAGCCAATAGAAATGTGTGGAAAATGTGTGTGAAATCAGCATGTATCCATGGGGGGTCTGTGGTGTTTTGTGTAGCGTTTTATTTGTGTCAGTATAAGTAACTGTGATAATACCTATCTCATCACAAAATACCTGTATTTCCCAGGTATACATAAAAAGGAGTGATCAGATAAATAGACCAGGTGAATCACAGTAACCTATGCCTACATGCTAAGACGTGTTTCGGGGGTTTTTTCAGTTGGTCAGAGCAAGCAGAAAGAGGAAACCATGAACTAAAAATCCTCTCCAGAAAAAATATGAGACATCTGAGACCAGCTGGTCACAAAGTCATTGCAGACTGATGTTTCTGACTCAATCTCTTAATGTCACTTAACATTTAGGTGCTGAAGATGACTATGGATCAAAGAGCTGCTGAATCACAGCTGCTAAAAGAGAAAATGCTGTGACTGTGAGCAGGGATGAGCAGATACTTGAAAACTGATCTGTTAACAGAGTGTGTTGTATAAATTCATGCAAAGGAAAGGTTAAGGGGTAGGGAAGGTCTGCTACTAGCCCTAAGGAGAGGCAGGCTTTTCTTGGCATGGGAGCTGAAGGCACTGGTAAAGCTTAGTAGATTGTGTTCAAATGTGTTTCTGACAGAATGGTGGCTGGACACTGTACAGATGTCATTGCCCTAATTAGCTACATGTGCAGCTGTTACAAAAGTGAAGCTGGGATCCTCAGGGCCTTGCAGGCAAAGCCTTCATAAAGGTGTGCTAAAGAAAAACCTTCCGCCGACTATGCCGAGGGAGACGTGATAAGCCTTTCCCAGCTGGAAATCACTCCTGTATGTGTGTGTACAATGATAATGTACCAAATTCAGTAACAACAGTAGAGCAGGCCTTGAACAGGAAGGGAAGAGATCCAGATCCACTGAAGTTCTGCCCTTGTGCGTAGACATAATAGGATCTGGTAGATATAAAGGACAGCTTTAGAGTATTTTTTCACTTAATACAAAGACAGCTTGAGTAAAGGGAGAGAAATAGGAAACCAAAGGAGGTGGTGGAAGCTTATTAAGTGTGAAATTTTTTTAACCCCTGGTAAGTGATAAAAGTGACTCAGACTTTATCAGCTCTGTAATTTTCAGGAGTGTGAAAGGAAGTAAAAGTAGCAAAGAGGCAAAGGTTCATTTTGTAATGACAGTCTTCGAGAGACTGATTTTGTTTGAACAGACTTATAACAGAGAGCAAATGGAGAAGAGGTCAGGGAACAAAACACAGTTGACTCCATACAGGAAAGGTTGGAGGGAAGAACCGAGAGGTAAACATGGTTACAGCTCAAGCAGAAGAAAGCATGGTCTACTGAAAAAGGCAGGGCAACGGCAGCGAGCATTCTTGGTTTCTGCTTAGACCTTAGCAAATTGCAGGGGAGCAAAACATTGATGCACCGTTAAATAAGAGAAAAGAATGTCTTGTAAAGTGCATGTCAATCCTTACTGAAATACTGTATTATAATGGCAAATTATTATCTACAAGCCTATTCTGCCTATATTGGAGGTCAAGAATTCTCCTTTGGGTGCAGACACTGTAATAGTTAATGTAACAGCAGGTCTAAAAGGGGAAAAGATTTCATTGATGATTTTCAGATACAATCTAGAAATGCAATTAAATCAATGTTAGCACACACACATGCAGTCATTTGGAGAAAGAGCAGGTTCACCTTACCCTGAAGATCCTCAAATGAGATTTTAATGTGAAACTTGTTCAGCCCTGGCACAAACCCTTGCCTAAGGGCTTGTGCTGTAACACAGCAGCCAGAAGTTTGGAACCCGTGTGAGATCTTCCCTTTGGCAGCCCCCAAAAGCGGTGCAAACAGTCTGATGTTTCTTAACCTCAGAAAATCAGCAGCAACAGTGTTGAGCTGCGTCAAACAAACTCTCCTTTCCATCAAACATGCTGTGAAAAGACTTAACAAGAACTAAAGAGCTTCCTGCAGGGGGCTGTCTAATTCCCATCAAAGTAATCTCCTGAAGGGTAAAGGAAAATGAGGGAAGGTTTATTGCTAGCTCTGATTTGTTTTGTGTGTTGGGGGTAGTTTTTGGTGTGGTTTGTGTTTTTTTTCTTTTCCTTTCTTTTTTTCTTGTCAGTCATATTTCTGGCAGAAAAATATCAGTTCTAGCAGCTTTCTCTCTGAACCTCACTGCTGGTGCTAGCCCTCTTCCCTTGTACCTATAGCACTAGAACATACAGGCTGTTTCATTTTGACTTCAGTATAGAGCTCTTGTTTTTCTGTTCTGTGTGAAGCAGTGTCAACTGCTTCTATGGGCCACAGGAGTTTTTAAAAAAAAGCCATAGTGTAATTACATGCAAACTTCTTTTTGAACAAGCTTTCTTCCTTTAGCTCAAAACTCTCTACAGAGGCAATTAAACTGAACTAGAGTTGTAAATGGGACTGGATAAATAACTTAGCAGAATTGGATTATTTTTGGCTTTTTACTTCTCTTAAAAATTGTTCTGGAAATAGACTTTTTTTCTCTCAGCTGTTCAAATGTGTCTCTTCACAATCTTTGAGAAAATGTAAGGCTTTTGCCTTAAATTCAGCAAACAGATTTTCACATTTTTATCGTATACCTGGAAAAAAAATGTCCATAGAAGAGCAATGAAGCTGGTGATGAGTCTAGAGCACAAGTCTTATGAGGAACGGCTGGGGGAACTGTGGTTGTTTGCCATGGAGAAAAGGAGGCTCAGGGGAGACTTGATTGCTCTCTACAACTACCTGAAAGGAGGTTGTAGCCAAGTAGGTGTCAGTCTCTTCTCCCAAGTAACAAGTGATAGGACAAGATGAAATGGCCTCAGGTTGTGCCAAGACACATTTAGATTGGATATTGGGATAAATTTCTCCACCTAAAGGGTTGTCAAGCACTGGAACAGGCTGCCCAGGGAAGCAGTGAAGTCATCATCCCTGCAGGTATTTAAAAGACATGTAGGTGTGGTGCTTAGGGACATGGTTTAGCGGTGGACTTGGCAGTGTTAGTTTTATGGTTGGACTAGATGACCTTAAAGATCTTTTCCAACCTAAACAATTTTATGATTCTATGAAAACTGTTCTTCTGGATCCTTCAGACCCTGAGCCTGGTGGTATGTGTAGTAAAAACCCTCAGGTCTAATTACAAATGAAGAGAGGTGTTAAGGGATGCATCTCAGACAACAGTAGCACAGAATGGAGTAATTCATAAGACAGTAGGAGAGCAATGAAGCTGGTGATGAGTCTAGAGCACAAGTCTTATGAGGAACGGCTGGGGGGACTGTGGTTGTTTGCCATGGAGAAAAGGAGGCTCAGGGGAGACTTGATTGCTCTCTACAACTACCTGAAAGGAGGTTGTAGCCAAGTAGGTGTCAGTCTCTTCTCCCAAGTAACAAGTGATAGGACAAGATGAAATGGCCTCAGGTTGTGCCAAGACACATTTAGATTGGATATTGGGATAAATTTCTCCACCTAAAGGGTTGTCAAGCACTGGAACAGGCTGCCCAGGGAAGCAGTGAAGTCATCATCCCTGCAGGTATTTAAAAGACATGTAGGTGTGGTGCTTAGGGACATGGTTTAGCGGTGGACTTGGCAGTGTTAGTTTTATGGTTGGACTAGATGACCTTAAAGATCTTTTCCAACCTAAACAATTTTATGATTCTATGAAAACTGTTCTTCTGGATCCTTCAGACCCTGAGCCTGGTGGTATGTGTAGTAAAAACCCTCAGGTCTAATTACAAATGAAGAGAGGTGTTAAGGGATGCATCTCAGACAACAGTAGCACAGAATGGAGTAATTCATAAGACAGTAGGAAAAATGAGCAGTTCTAGGGTCATTCTGGAGACACTTCTTGCTAAGGCTCCCTACTTTTCCATCCTCTGTGAGTTAATATAATAATGTTAAGACAAGAAGTATTTTTATATATGTAAATGTTTTGGCTGCTTGAAAATTAAACTTACTCTTCAATTTTGTATCCCAGTGCTGGTAGCAGACCTGCTGGGGTGCTCCTAAAATGATAAATTGATGAAAGTCTTAATAGGAAGAACTTAACAGGAAAAAAACAAAATTAATTAGCTTGCTGAGACATGGTTAACATCATTGAGTTTATATATGTTTCATTAAACTGAGACTTGACAGCTTTATGAGGAAACAGTAGGGTTTGCAGTGTATGAAGAACCTGTAATACTGCCAAGGCTGATCAGGTCCTTTGCCATACAGCCTATTTAATAGACAAATATTTGCACAGTGAAAATGTCATTTTAAACGACTGGTTTGTTAATCTCTTAAGCTTTTACATGATCTGCAAACCTGGAAATTCTACCCTAGTATTTAAAAACTAGTGACACATTAGATGATCAAAGCAAATAAAAAATAATGGGTTAAGCTTTATTCCTGAATTAGGAATTTTTTGATGACTCCTGCTGCTTCTTTCTCCATCAGTTTTCTGCCATGTTTGTTTTGTAACATAGCTGGGATTGGACTGGTGTCTGTTCTCTCTGTTGCAAGTCCAATTTGTGTTCTAAACGCACATTCAGTTTGCCACACACTTATTTGGATCCACATACGTACTTAGGCTGTGGGTCTAAGTGTTTCCATGTTCAAGCTTGCTTTGCCTGCCTGAAAAATGAATTCATAATTTTTTTTTGGTTTTCATTGCCTCCTGCAATGTGAGTAACACTACTAGCTCATATTTGTGCAGTGACAAGTTAGTGAGTCCATCAGAATTTGTCAATAAGTTAATCAGCTATTTGTGATTATCAGAATGATGCACCAGATTCTTGCAGTGCGTTTATCCCACTGCAACCTCACAATCTTGTTAATTTCGGATGGAGGACTAAGGCTATGTATAGCTTATGCATCTGACTGTAACAAACATAGCAATTAAAGGAGGTTGGTTATGAATAAATCTAGTTCCATTTGACTGCATTTTTAAAAGTTGAAATCAGTTTCAGATTCTCTCGTACTCCTGCTGTATAAAGTAAAACTTGAATCTTCCTTAATAGCACTGGGTCTGAGACCTTTCATCCTTCCCTTTTTAGTCCTTGCTTCTCTGATCCATGACCTTATCTTGTTTTTTGCCACTCTTCTCCACAAAAGTCAGTGGTAAAATTGATCTTGGGAAGAAAGGAAGATCCCAGCATAAGAGGTCCATAAGAGACCACTGGTTTGAGATCTGAAAAAGCTGAAACTGAACTAGAGAAATAGGGGAGCAAAGGCAAAATATTCCAAGAAAAAATAGGTTAAAGACGTGACATGGCAACAATAATACAAAGAAAGGATAAATACAACTTGTAATTTCCTCTCCCATACATGTATTAATTAAGAGATTAGGATATAGCAGGTGATTTAGTAAATGTCGCAAAGATAATCAGAATAAAATGGTTACAATGGGATTTAAATAATAGGAAATCTATCCAGGCTCTGATTAAAAATAGTATCATGTGTCACTAGCTTCATGTTTCCCTTAGACTGTATATTAAAAAAGTGTTAAGTTTCATAAATTCTCAAAACTAAATTTGCATATCACAACGTAATATTTGGCAATGATCAGATTCAGGGACAGTTGCCCTCCACAGCATTTTAGCACTGATTGCAGCACAGCGATGTGTCAAGATTAGGTAAAGAATTTATTGGGGTGAGAAGCAGGAAGGAAAGAAAAAATCTTGAAAATTGCATTAATGGAAACAGCAGGCAGGTGGCAATAACCAAATAGCTTTAATTGTCCAAGGAGCTCATGGGAATCAATTTGCTGTGATTATTACCCACATGTTGTAAGGAAGAAATAGCAAATTAAATAGAATGACACAAATGGTAGTAAAATATACCATAGGATTCCTGTAGAGAGCTCACAGCAGTTCTGTCCTCAAGGACACACTGGTTTAGGTAATTTTGTCCTGGAGAAAAAAGTGGAGATGTCAGTCAGGCAACAAAACACAGTTATTATTAGTGCATACATGCAGTCTAACCTAGTAAGCCAGACGTATTTTGGTTAGAGTAAAAAACTGCAGCTCCACAGTGTAGTGGATTTATTTCACCTTTAGAACTCCCTCAAATTATTTAATATCTTACCATGAAACAGAATGTTACTATTATCTTCCCTTCTTGCCTATATAAAGCCATACTAGGAGACCACTCTAGACTACCTATCTCCAGACTTAGCTGACCTAATAGATTGATAGTTTTCCCATCCCAGAAACTTTTCAGCATTCAAAAAAAAAAAAAAAAAGAAAAAGTATATTTCTAATTGACATTTAACTAAGACCTACTAAGATTTTGAGAGAAGGCTGATTCAGAGCAGCTAGTACTCGGCTAGCTCACTTCATTCACAGATGACATTGGCAATGTACCTTCAACCTTTTGGCTTTCCAATTCAGAGTTGCATGAGGAACTCTGAGACGGATTTAGCTGAGTAAACATAGGCAATTAGTCCCACTGGAGATGCCTTAAACTCTCTCATCTGACTTTCAGTGTTGCTGCAGTTGGGCACTGGTTACCTTCCAGGTCTGCAATTCTCTTTATCTGCAGAAAAGGAATCTCATACAAAGGTATTTAAAATGGCAATTGAGTCCCATATTGAGGAAGCTGGATGCTGTCTCAGCCTTCTATATGCAGTATCGATGCCCCAGTCAATATACTGTAGGCTCTTCAATAGGCTACAGTTGCCTACAACAGCCTAGGGATGAATCTCTCTAAGTATTTGCTATTAGCATTGCTCTATTCTGCATAAATAAATATCCCTTGATAAAGGAAGGACTGGTTTCCCAGACCAAAAGGTGAAGTATTTGCTGGAGACATAAGACACTAGTGTTTAAATTCCTGTTCTGAATCAGGCAGACCAGGTTTGAACCCGGATCTTCCATATCCTCAGGAAGTGCCTTAATCATTAGGTCTTCAGCTAATCACAGGCCCTAAGTTAATTCGTGTCAGACCTTGATTATTTGAAAGTAGTGCATTTCTGCAGAGAAGCTTTGATTTTTAGAGAAATGAGATTTCTAAATGAAAAATCATTTTCAATGAAAGAATCGTAACTAAGACATTGATTACTATGGGTATCTCAGACAGGATATTCCCTTTTCTTTCAAAGGGGAACATGCAGGAAACAAGGGCAGCATTTATCTCGGGGGGGGGGGGGAAAGGAAAAAAAAGAATAATAATGATTGGATCTTTGCTTCTCAAGAGAGAAACTTTTAAAATGGTTTAGAACGGTTGGGATGCCCAACTAGAAAATCCCATGCTGCGTAACTAGACTAATTTCACAGTTCAACTTTGGGTAGATAGATAGCTCAGATGCCAGGCCTGCTGACTTTATGTTATTGTTTGTTTGCTGGTTTCTCTCCTTGGCACTTCCCCACATTTTCCACAGGGTAATAGCTAATGTATTCCAGTGAAGCATCTGTACAACAACCTTCAGCAAGTGTTGTAAAATCTGCACAATCGATTTAAAACTAATCCCAGTTCTTACCTTTGAAGTATTAATTGAAAATTGTACAATATACATGTTATTTAGTTTGCCTGACAAGACTCCAGGTCTAACAGACAGACTAAAAAGCACACATTAACACTAAACTGTAATCTTTAGAGTAATGGAATCAATTTATAGATTCGCCTCAGCATATAGATTTTGGAAAAATTATTTTAGAGACTGCACTGGGAGCATATTTAGACACTTTAAATGTATCATGCAGTTTTGATTTATGGCACCATTAACTTTAAAAAAAATGCACAGTAGTTTGGAAAATAAACTTCGTATACCACATATCTCAAGTAATTCATGTAACTCTTTCCTCCCCCTTTTTTATATTAAAAAGCCCCGACAAGATAAAGCAAACACCTTCCTCTCTGTTTCATTATCCTCTAAAATAAGTTTTATAAGTTAAATGTGTCTGCTGGTGAGTATTCGCTTATGAAAGCTTCAATTTTGTGCACTAAATAAACAATTCTTAATTATAGCTACTACTTCTGGCAACTATCCATCATTCTTAAATAAGCAATAGCATGTAATTTACAGAATATACAGTAAAGAATTTAGAAATTAAGTACTAGAATAATTTATAAATTGCCTAGTTTTTATACCTCAGCAATTGTACATAGTATGACAGGTTACTCAACACTTACACACAGTAGGTAATATGCTAGCATATCCTAGTAATAACAGCATTACGCTCAAATAGCCTTCTCTGTGTTTGTGTCTAGAAATACGTCATGTTGTAATAGCAAAATTACAATTTGGAATTGAATTAACTTCCTTGTGTTTTAGAATTGCCTATTCTGAAAAAAACCCAGAATTTAGGAGATAAGAAAATAAAAGGAAATATCTACTTTTTGGTTCTGCAAGGTATCTGTGTATAAGGGCAGACTTTCATTTTTGTCTTCTCATACTGTAGTCATGCGTGTTGACTTCTGACACACAGGCCAAATCTCAGTATGAGCACAAAGATACTTAACTGGTGGACTTCCACAAGAAGAGCATTCAGATCACAAAAAGAAGGACCATAGTGCCTTAAGTACATATGGCATTTTTTCAGAATCCTCTGTTCCACTGCTTTTGTGGTGCAGGAACGAACAGTTGCAGTCATATTCACCATAACATTAGCACTATGGGAGACTGCCCAGAATCCAGCATTACTTCTAGTATATATCAGTAACTTAGAAGAGACCGTTAGATTGAAATCTCACTTTTGCCTTTACACTTAACACAGTTTTTCCAGACTCCCAATGAACTCTCTTTAAATGTTCATTGTCAGCATATGTTGTTGAACTAGAACATTTTTTACCCAACAGACAGCAGATAAAAATACATCTAGGTATTACCTGGTAAGAAGATGCCTAGGCCAGGGTGAAACAGGGTAACTTCTGTAACACCAGCCGAGTGAAGATCTGTTTAGCTGGTTTTTATGGATTATCGAAACATTTGGTTTTAGCTGCGCTTTGAGAGAGTGGTAGTGGATGGCTGTTACATTCTTTATGACTGGAATGTGGATATTTATCTCAAGAAAAGGCATGACAGAAGGAAGATACGTTTCAATTCAGTAACGTAGTCCTCTAATGAGATGAGATGTTGTGCTTTGTGTTTGCCTGACTTATATGATTCTTCAAAATCACAACCTTAAAACGTGTCATCTAAAAGATATTATGCTCTGGTTGCAGGAAGTTTGGCAAGCTGCTCCTGAAGCGAATTGAGACCCGTAATTCTTCCCACTGTGTACAGATAACAATAAGTTTAATTCTGTAAAATGCATGGCAGCCTACTGCTCTAGGGTCTAAACCTGATATCATTGATATCTGGTGTAACTTTGAAAATACTCTGCTAGAAAATATGTTGTGAGAGGAAGATTGTAAATGTTGAACACCTTGTTTCACACCCCTGCTTAACATCTTTTGGGGTTTTTTACTAATAAAAATGTTTGCAAAATTTTCATTTCACCTCATCATGTGATCATTTCCACTGCAGCTGAGATATCACAAATAAGGAGCTTTGACAGTGAGCAACTAGAGTTACTCTGTTTTTTACTAGAGTTCGGGAGTATTTAATAAAAAATTCTATTATTAATTATCACTTTCAACTCATTCTACATACATAAGGAATTTTACATAGATAAGGAAATAAATAGTGAAATTATAATGCAGATCTCAAAGATCTCTGCAGACCTTTGAAATAATGTTGACATTAAGAAATCCGCATTCTGTTTGTGATGCATACATACAAAGCCTCTGTTGGTTCTCCTTTTTGAAAGGGCTGAAGATCTATCTCGAGGAAAACCTTGACTAACCGGAAAACTTCCAAAATATTTTGCAAGGTATGTTTGAGTTGTTTGCATATATCCAGTTCAGGAAGCTTTTGAAATTACGAATAGAAAATGAGTTCTTTCTGAATTGGTTAAGAATAAAGTAAAAATCAGCCTTAATATTGAGGTGAGACAAATATTTAATAATAATAATTATAATAATAGGGAGAAGCATAAAAATAACTTAAATTCTAGAATTTTGAAATGTTGTATATCATGCTTCCAAGTTTAAATTTTCTCATATTTGCTTGATGCAGCAGTGAGCAGTCTATAACAGAAACTGATAGATCGTGCTTATTGCTTAGGCTAGTGGCTTTTATATTATCCTTAATATATTTCCACAGAGCAACCTGAAATTTAGCATACTTTTTATATAAAGGCATTATAGGAAGTGAAAAGCATTTACTTATCCCAGTTCCTTCTGGGAACTGAGGATAAAAACAGTGAAACTACAAGCCTTTTGAAGGTGAAGGTAGATGAAAGAGATTTAAAGCAAAACATGATTTTATTTGGAGTAATGTATTTTTTAATTTCACTTAACTGTAATAGTGGTTTAGAATTAGAAAACTGGAAGCTGGGTAGGGGAAAGAAGCCCAAATTAATGCCCAGGGAGAATGTGGCAGAAAGAATTCAGCCATTTCCTATTTTGTTTGGCAGCAGTAAAGGACACAAACCTATAAGAAACTAAGTTTTGTTAGTTCTGCTTCACATAGAAAAACACTGTACTGAGGTGAGAGCTGTTTTCTTGTTCTACCAATGTTCTGCTATTTACTGAATGTAAAAGGTAGTAAAAATGTGGAGAGGTTTCCTAATATTTTTCTACTTTTAGCATGTTTTTCTAATATTTGTAAATATCCTTTTATACCTTTTTTAACTCCCATTTTTTTGGATCAAGATAAAGTGTAAAAGCTTTTCAAAATTACTAATGAACAAGAGATGACTGAACATGATGGAATAAAGGGGAAATTTACCAATGCTCTTTTCAGTATTATTACTGGGTAAAGAATTTCCTTTCCAGTGATACTACATCAAATAAATGATTTGGGAAATACACTATTTTACAAATACCTTTTTATTGGAACACTTTATCTTCTGAGGCTATGTCCGTAAAGCACTGTACGTTAAAGCTCTCCTGATCTTTATAATGCAAGTACCTATGCCAAATGAAATAAACAGGTGATGTACTGTGTGCAACTGATAGCACAATTAACAGTAACCAATTTGTTGTGCTGTAAAAGCTATGTAAATAATTTCAGGATATGCTCCTTAAGGTTTTAAACCCTGTTCATATGATAAATATTTGTTTCCTGTAAGCATAGTTGAAATGTCACTGCTTTAAAGTCTTGGAACCTTCAGGGTTGGAAACAAACACTCTGAAACCCATTTGGAAGCTGGCAACATTTAATCATGAGAGGAAAAAGCGCCCATTTCTAGCTCTGTGGAGTGACATAATACTGATGTTTAAACCCAGTGCTCAATCTTTTTGGTACAGCATTTGGAGCCAATGTAACATGGGGAGGGAAATGCTGTAACAGAGGTGTTGGTGAGGAGGAGGAAACCTGCTAAGGTGACAACATAAATCTAAGTGTCTTGCAGCTCTTAGATGTTTGACATGTTCAAAATACTTCTGGCAGAAATGGATTAATAGATAGAATACAAAGTCAAAAGTGTCTGGTAAGTACAATTCATTACCTGCCTCTGATTTCTGTTCTTGTTCCTCTTTTTTTTTCAGGGATAGCATTTCCATGTACATCTTTTAAGAGAACTAGGTTAGTGCACGGAGCTGTCTGCAAAAGCATCTTAAGGGATTTCTGCTGTGAATCTCCACTGAACCCTAGGGAAAGGACAGTGCTACATCCCATACTTTGGACTGACTATCCTGTGTGAGTTCCTGTAAGGTGATACGAAGCTGGCTTGTATGGGTTAGCATGGTGTTGCAGAAAGTCAAGGTAGGAGGAATAGCCTCAGACTCAAGCGTGCAACCTCTCCTATGATTTTGTCTTTCTGCAGCTTTGTTCATTTCTGCTTCTACAGTTATGCTTATTTCTTGTTCCATGATTGGGCCAGTTTTCAGATGTCCTTTGATATTCACATTTCTGTGCTTTGAAAGCTTTGTTTCATTTCTCATTATCTCCCTTGTAGACTAAGGTAGATTGGTGAATCTAACAGTCATTGAAACAAAATGTGTGATCGAAATTTAGTTTTTATTAAAAAAAAACTATTTTTTTTTAAATAACAATTAATTAAACAATATATCTCATGTCTGGTAAAACAAAACATTTCCTTCAGTGCTACTTTTGGTATTCACTTTGGTGAAAATATGCCTCAAGGAAAACCCAAATAAGTTTTCTTTGTTTTATTTGGGGTTTTTTACTGGTTTTGGCTTATCCAGCAAGTCCCAGAGTACTAATTATCCAGATCCATCACCAACCTTCTGTTTACTGTCTGATGCCAGGGTTCAGTACCTTTTTAAAAAGCTTAATTTAAAAGAGATACAACCAAAGAAGAACAAATAGACTGCCTCATCCATAAAGGGTGATTATGCTTCTTCGACTTGCTTGGAGGAAAATAAAGACAAATCTTTGCCATTCACTCTGGCCTGCAGCCCTTTTGAGTTATGGATCTTTCATAATGAGGGAAGGAACTTAGCACTCACCCTTCATGGGTGAAATAGCCTATTCATATTCAGGAACAGGTAGCAAACAATTATAAATGGATTTAAAGAGATGCCAAGATTATAGTCTGGAAATATCAATTCTAATAAACTGGTTTTAGTTTCTTCCCTCCTCTTTTATTTCATGTGCAGGATCTAGCAGTGGCACCTAGACAGTTAGCATTGAATAGAACACTAGAATCATTAACAAGGCTGCAGAAATAGCATTACCTTTAAAATATTTTTCTTTTTTTTTTTTTTTAAATGGGTGGAGGGAACTTAAATTCTTTCTTAGGGATGAAGTAGACAAGTTACTATAGTAAATTCCATGTTTTTCAGGACCACAGTCAGTGCAAGATACCTTAGAGTAGGTTGCCTGCGACTAAGAGAGAAATTAAGAACTTTGTAGCATCTGAACTGCCATGCACTACAGTGCCTTAATGGCACTATAGTTTGTGCTTCCCTGTATACCAAACCCTGTTACCATGTTTATGGTAACTTGAGGATGGTGAGATGAAGACGTACCCTTACTCTACAACTAATCATAAAAATGTAACGCCACACTATACCACTAACAGCAATAGTGTCCTCTACAAGTTACACTTTTTCTGAGAACTGCTTCTGACAGGACAACTTTTCTTGAGCAGGATTTTTTTCTCTGCAAATGACAACTACAAAATACAGCCTAGGTTCATCCAAGCCAGCTTCAAGCTCTTCACTGAGCCCTACTCGCAGTCACTGGAGAGAGAAAAATAACCTGCTCTTTCTACTGATTAGCATCCTAACCTAGATGTCTCTATTATTGGTCACCAGGATAGAATCTCATTATAGGAAGTGTTTGTCTTAAGTTCAGACTTGAAGTAGGATGGTCTGAAAGTAGATTTTTTAGCTAGTGATAATTAACATTCAAATGGCACCTGCATGAAGTAGATTAGAGTCAACCTGTCATCTTTCTCAACTGCTCACATAAGAGAACATCATTACTAGGGCACCAAGTAAAACAGCCTGAGGCTTCTTTAGGGTACATTTTGCAGTAGTGCTGTGTAAGAATAAGAACAGATGGAAGTGAGTGAACGGCAGCTGCGTGAGGCACCCTGTGACAGTGTAGTTACTGCCTCAAGAAAAGAGAAAGCAAAGGACAAGAGTCTGGGGATGGTAAGTGAAGGCAAAGGTGTTTCTGCCAGGATGTGACAAGGCACACCTGGAATAGCACTGTCCCTATTTCTGCTAATTTACATATAATATATTCTGCAAATGATGTTCTGTTATACATTGGTAGTAAAAAAAATACTGTTTTCCCTGCTCTGTTTCCTCTTCTCCACTGTGGGATTAAAAATGCTAAAAGGAGGATCAGAAGAAGAAAGATGAGGAGCTGTTGCTTGACTTTTTAACCCTGTCTGAAAACCTTACAGTGCCGTGTGACCATTCTTGCAAAAACCACAAATTGGTTTCTGACAACACAGTGAATAATAACCTCGCAAAAGCAAGTTCTCTCTAAATACCTAGTTATACTAACAGTGAAGTGAACCCATTTGTTTCAGAGGTACAACACTACCACTACGGAAGAATATCTTGACTACTGAAGCTCTCTAGAAGTGAAGTTTGCCTGATTCTCAACAGCGAAGGAAGCCTGCAAGGCCTCTTTCAGTAACTGTTCAATTGAAGCTTTAAAAGAGCAGCTGGCGTGTCTGAGAGTTTCTTACTGGCTGTTTTGCTTGATATTTCAAATATTGGCTTTGTGTACTAAAAAGCTATTGACCTGCTTTAAAAGTTAATTCTTTATATCCTATTGAAACAAGTCTATGTATCTGTTGTGTGTCTTGTGTTTGCACTTATACATGTTTGTATTTACATAGATATATGTAGATATATGTCCTGGGTTCAGCTACAGCAGTCATTTTTTCTCCTTCTTAGTAGCTGGTGCAGTGCTGTGTTTTTGACTTTCAGTCTGGGAACAACGCTGATAACACCGATGTTTTTAGTTGTTGCTCAGTAATGTTTACTCTGACCAAGGACTTTCTCAGTCTCATGCTTTGCCAGAGAGGAGGGGAAGCCAGGAGGAAGCAGAGGCAGGACACCTGACCCAAACTGGCCAAAGGGGTATTCCATACCACAGCACGTCATGCCCAGTATAGAAACTGGGGGGAGTTACCCGGAAGGCCCAGATCGCTGCTCGGGTCGGGCTGGGTATCGGTCGGCGGGTGGTGAGCGGTTGTGTCCTTTTCCCTTGTTATTCCTCTTATCATTATTATTGGTAGCAGTAGTGGTTTGTATTATACCTTAGTTACTGGAGAGCTGTTATCTCAACGCGTGGGAGTTACATTCCTTCGATTCCCCCCCCCATCCCTCCGGGAGCGGGGGGAGGAAGGAAAAGGGGGGGAGTGAGCGAGCGGCTGCGTGGTTCCGGGTGGGTTCGAGCCACGGCAGTTGCTTTAAAAGGGGGGGAGTGAGCGAGCGGCTGCGTGGTTCCAAGTTGCCGGCTGGGTTTGAACCACGACAATATATTTGTGTAAATTTGCAACATCTATTTACTATCTGTGTAATTGTTCTATATATAGGTGTATCTATATAAATTTATTTCATTTTTTAATTTTCAATTCATTTTATTCTCTGCATCGTGAAGTAGACCACCCACACATGTGTTTGAAATGGCTTTCAGTCAGTCATCACCATAATCCTGAGATGGTAAAAGTGCACTTCTTACTAATAGGTTTAAGCAACTGTCTTTGTTGTGCTCCTGGGCCTAATTCATTGGCAACAGCAAATTGTTGGAACTCTGCTAAAATTGTTACACTGACTTTTCTGGAACATTTTATGTGCTCTGAGGGTTTGGCCTAAAAGGCTTGTGGCTGTGACCAGGGACTAGAATACACAAAAATCCACAGGGCATGTCTGATAACTGAAACAGCAGAAGAGTTTTTTGGTCCTTTCTCTTCCTCTTTCAGGTGTTACTGTGTGAACCTCTTAAATCAGGTTCCTTGCATATATCTCTTCCCCATGGTACGTGAGAATGCTATGTCACAAAAATCAAATAAGCCTCTTCAGGCGACACAGTCATGGCGTAGGAGCAGGAGATACCATTCAGTCACTATAGTAGAAGAATTCAGTGTTAGTTTGTTTTGGTTTTTCTCCTTTGAAAAGTGACAGGAAATCTGGGAGGACTGTCTTACTGCAAATGAGGTAATATCAGGAAATGAAACTTCATTCTCACTGTAATGATTGTAAGCTTTTTCATGCTTGGTGAGCTTCAACCAAAGGTGGCACTAAGGGATCACAAGTAATAGTCTTCAAATACACCACTGTGCTTTGCATTTCCTCCCTATATTTGTCTGCTCTCCTTGACTACTTTCTCTCCACACTTTTTCAGGTGACATTTTCTAAAAATGGACAAGTCTTGTCAATTTGACAGGCTGCAGATAGAGGTAAAATGATGATGGGAATGGAAAAGCAATGTTAATCTCTTTTCTTCATAACACCAAAGGGAGATCTGCTTACTATGCGTCTGTGCAGGATGGTATTAATTCTGGTAAGAAATGTATCTGGATTAAATTATGGTTAAAAAAATGCTTCAGGAATGAGATGTGTTAAGGTAGCAGTAATTTCTCCTCCTCTACATCATATCTGCTGGACTCAAAATCCTTCCAATCCTCTTGTGCTCCAACTCTGTGTATATTGGGGAGACTTCAGAAAACACTTCATTTTCACCAGTGGGCTTCAACAGCTGACCACTGCCTGTTTCTTTGGAAAGTTTTCTCAGCTCCATTATGCTTATCTGTCTTTAAGTTGAATCCTGGAGAACAGGGTATACACTGCTGCTTAAAAACACTTACCAGAGCTCCTAAACTGTTAATCTTTGTGTAAAATTAACCAGAAAATTGTAGGTGATGCAGCAGTCTACTTAAACAGAGTGTATTTCCCATGGGATTGTAAAAAAAGTCACTCATTCTCTTTGGTTCCCTGTCTGAGCAATAATTCTTCCTCCTTCATGAGCTGTTAGGACAATAAATCAATTCTTTTACATGCTGCGTATCTGGGTGATGTATAAATTTCTAGATATTCTATTGAGTCTGCCCCACCATTGTGGGGTTCTCATCTTCTCCTGTTATTCAAGGCCTGTTGCTGCCTGGTCAGCAAGATTTGAAGTAGAATGGTTGTTAGCAAAATGCCCAAAACTGTTTCAGATCAGCTTTGCCCTGTGAATCTCTGGGCATATCTGGCCATCTCAAGTTCCTAGGTTTTAATCATGCCTCTGGCACAGATCTGAATGAAACCATCAACTCTAATTTTAGAACTGCTTATAGCTCAAGATAACAAATTTATTATTTCAAAAGGATTATTGAAATGAACAGGTCTTGGACACCTTGGGGCTTTTGGGGAACTCACTGAAAAAATATTTATGTGTTCTGATGAGTAAATCTGATCCTGAAAGACTTTGCCTCAGGTTTCCTAAAAGTAAGAGAGTTAATTTTATTTGCCTATCTGCAAGATTCTTGAAAGCCATGACTAAATAATGTGAAGTATTATTAATTTTAATCCATATGAAACGTGTTTTGTAGACCAGCACCATGTTAAAAACAAGTTAGAATGAATCAAGCATTGTGTCATGTCTTAGTAAACAATATAAAATCAGCTTCATGTATGTCACTCCTTTCTGGTACTTTCCCTCCCGTTTTGGTTTTACTTGTCCTTGCAAGTAATGTAACACGTAAGGTGCATGCTGCTTCCATCAGAGCACAGCAGCCTGCTTTATGCTATGTATCAGCAGAGAGGTGAGAACACAGGTTTACTAATGGCTTGGTATGCCACCTTGAGCTTTGACAGATACTTCTTTTGACTTGCATTTCATTGTATAACTCCAACATACGCAAAAATGCCTCATTAATTTTTTTTATAGGGCAAGGCATCATGTTCTTCACCCTAACATACTGCCTGTCTCTGCTTGGGACTTTGTTCGTTAAAGTACTTGTTTCTGTCAAGAATTCATAGGCACAAAGGGTTAATATACTGCATGTGAAATGGTGACTGCATCTGTTAAAAAATATATGAGATTATGTTCTCTGCCCACAGCGCATGTTCTAGAGTTGCTTGCACATTGCCAAGATCTTCCTGAAATGTAGGCAGTATGCCACCTCAGTGTGTGCAGTGTGAGAGGAATTTCTGATGAACGGGGTAAGTGGAGAGACTTCAACGTATTGTGGGGAAAAAAGCCAGCTTTCTAAACAAGAGTGGGAGAGCATGGAAAATTTGGGTTTTGTATAGGTCTTTTCCCCTTCCCTCCTTCCCTCCCTCCCTACACCCCTCCTTCTCTCCACAGCTCTTTATTTGTTTAAAGAATTTGTATGGTATGTGTGAACTATACAAGTAACGCCCTCCCCCCTGCCATGTGCTAATGACACAGTTTAAATCACTACCATGTGCTATGTTCTCAGTTCTGTTTACCAGACCACAGCAAATACATACTAATAATGTTAAGGGCCTGACATAAACTCAAAAAAGCAAAGAAGATATGCAAACCTGATCTTGAATGTTAGTCCTGGTGTAATATAGACCATTTTGTCTTTGCTGTCTCAGAGAGGGTGGAGAGACTGTCAAAAGTGCAGTGGGTATTGGTAAATGTAGCAATGTTTCAGATGATCACAGACTTTTCTGAGAGAAATAACATTTTTTAAAAGAGCTGAAGAAATAATTTGCTGACATCAATGGGAGTGCGGGTTCCCTAGCTGACCTTGGTTTCGTAGGTCTCTACAACTAAAGGGCTTGTTGCCGTCATGGTCAGGATGAAAATGCTGCAGACCTGCTGCTTGCTTTTTACATCATTCTCCTGCCTTTTTGTGAAATGAAACAGAGTCAGAGGAGAGCCTGGCTTCCTTGTCTGTCTCAGGCTGAGCAGCGAAGCTGTGGCCTCCCCACTGCGAGAAAGCGCTTGGCTTCTTGCAAAGAAAACTGTTTGAAAAGGTCTCCAAGAGCACAGCAATGAAGACAATTGCTGCGTGATTTCTGCTTAGTGCTGATCATTAGTGCAGCTTTTATACTATTAGAAAAGGGTGCAGTGTTGGTGTTTGAGAATGGAGCTCTGTTTGCAGTTTCAGAGGAAAATATGTGTAGAGCCTGGCATATGTGGTGGGATTAGGCCATTCAAAATTCAGATACTGCCCATTTGGGTGGGTATTGGAGATATTGGTCACAGCAATCCCACTTCTTCTCTCTTCCACCCCCACCCCCCAAAAAAAATAGGTAACACAAGATAAATATTTCTGAGGATACATGTGGCTCTGCAGTCAATAGGAGATAAAATTAAAGCCAAACTACATTATAGTTTTCCCTGTAAACTCTGTTTTCTGAAAGTATACATTATTCATCCCTCACATTTTCTAGGCCATCAGATTTTTAAGCATTGCATATGTATGTCTGGAATACCTTTCACTCCTTTTTGTACCATTCTGATTATTATTTTTTATATACATAATGGGATAAGACAGTTGTTTTCAGTTCCGTTTCAAGAGCTGGTGTAGAGTCAGACTTGCCAGGGTCTTCTGATCTAAAGCTCTCTGAAGCCAACTAACTGAAACTTTCTTATATCTCAGTGGTCTTTGGATAAAGCTGCAAGTTAGTGAAGGACAGAGCTTGAGAATGTAAGTTTTGGGTTCTTTTAAGGTGATGCTCTCCTTACAAACCACTATTTAGTAAATGTGCTTCTTCAGTAGAAAATCCTCCACTGATATGAGACAGATTGAGTGTTTGTAATCATACAAGGATTTTGTTGTATAATGTTCATCGCTTTTACATCCTGAGTTTTCTGGAACTCTTCCACCGCATAATGCAAACTTAAAGATGGAAAAGAAGAAGTTATCCATTTGTTGATCTTCTGAAACTGTCAGTGTTGTTCACCATGTGAGTTCATATTTTTTTAGCTGCTATTGACTTGACAAAGCTGGTACTCTAAATTTGAGGGATGTGGTCAGCTGCTAGGGTAAAATGATGGCATTTCTGCTTTCTGATAGGATTAGGAGATCAGAACTAAGCATTTAGACTAAGAGCGAAGTGAGGAGACAATGCAGGATGTGAGCTGATTGACGGAAGAGAAGCGAAATGTTTAACTGTACAGTGTGGATCTCAGATTTTAATAACTTTTGGACTCAGAGAAACTAAGATTTGTTGGCTGTCTCCCAGTTTTGTTTTATACTCCCACCACATAACTGCATGGGTGGTATTATAATGAAATGCTTCCAGGCTTGCTTTATAGAGCAAATGTATAGACTGTATGAACAATATAGTTTATGCATGAGCAACAATTCACATATAAGTTCCTTTCAAAAATCAGCATTCTTGCTAGTGTAAAATCTTTCCCCAATCAGCCCTATTTTCTAAAGTATACTGATTTTTACACCTTTACTCGAAACCAAGTAACAATTAAAAAGAAAAAAAAGAAAATTAAAAAAGAACAAGCCAACATACAAACCAGTACTAAATCCAGAATAAAATACAGGCCGAATTTAATGAAAGACAATTGCTATAGGAAGCAGCAATTTTTCTTTCCTTGGAATTTAGGGTGGAGTTTTGAAATACTTAATTATATTGAGCTGTAATGTTTTATATAAATAAACAGTATGTTATCCTATCTACCTCTTACTCCCAGACTCACATTCTTTCTTTTGCCTCCTAGGGAAGAAGAGAGGAAGGAGGAGTACTTCACAAGGGTAAGATTTTCTCTCAAGAATATACTCTCGGTTTATATACCATTATTTTACCCTATATACTATAATCTTTGCATAGTTTAGTCTAGCCTGTGTATAAAGCAATGATATTAAGAGTCTGTGGTTCTTTTACATAGTTATATCATGTTTTGTGCCTAGGCAAGGTGATCTTGTATGTTATCCCTAAATACAATAAATACATTTTAGACAGCTCACACAATCTTTGAGAACAGGGCTTCTGAGGCACACGGGGCTGGGAAAAGAGGTATCTCCAGCTGCAATTTGTTGGGCTTCTGCACATGCACACACACAGAGTGGTAAATGCAGAGTATTCTCAAAACCTGACTTCTCACATTCTACAATACTCCCAGTCTTTCCTAATCTCGGGTCATCTTCATATTCTAATTGCTGAAGAGAAGCTCAGGTTACTTACTGCCTGGAATTTGTATGATGGTGTTATAGCTAAATCATTACTCAATTTTATAGGCTATGTGGTAAAACTTATGCCTTTATATGATGTCAAGCAATGGCTAGCTGTCTCATCAACGTTCATTTCTGCAGTAAGCTCCTAGTTGATTTTCCTGAGATAGGGACTACAGTCAAGTCTGTGAATAATCTTACATTCTTACATGCCTGTATTATCAGATTATCAGAGCACCCTACAGCTTCAATGCAGTTAAACCCCAATGGTTAGATAAATGGTTCTATCCTCATTTTACAGATGAGAAAACGAAGCAAAAGGGTGAAGGCTTATATCTTCACAATGTGATATGTGACTAATTTGTACTGATTTGATCTAGTACCTTTTAAGTTTTGGCTTAAAATGCTCTTCTATAGTCCTGCAGCAAGTCTGTTGTGAACAAGGTTTTGTGAACTTCCTGGGATGGTAACTTAACTTTCTTCTCTGGTTGACATTGTTTTCCTTTGTATCAGGAGAAAGACTGAATGAACATGAACTCAATCCAGAGTCAAACTACTATCCAGAGTAAAGTGTACTTTATAAAGTTTACTAAAGCATGGTAATACCCACTCTGTTTGTGCTGGTAGAAGAGAAGTAAGAGGTTTTGTCTTTCTGTCCAGTATCTTTCTCCCCTTTTAATATTTACATGGAGATCATGATGACTACTGCCCACTTGCTTCTGGTAAACGTACCATAATATATTCTCTAGCACAAATTAATTTCTCCTCAGCGTTTGAAAGTTGAAGTGAGATAGACCCGAATGTTCACACCTATTACAATAATGATTTAATTAAAAAAAACCCCAAAGTTTTAAACAAATAAAGTCTCCTGGATGCCAGTTGCTAAATAGAGTAATTCTTTGACTTCTGTCCTACTTCAGTGTACATTGTTGTCGTTTTATGCAGGGAACATGGGAAATGAACAGTCTTTTAAAAATACAGTATTTCTGGCTCGAGGTAAAAATTTAACATTTTTTTCTCCCAACCCACCTTTTAAACTACAAATAATTCTCCATGTGCTTATGTTAGAGCTGAAGAAGAAACAAGACAGAAATTAGCATTACTTAAGCTAGGGTTAGAGGGAAAGCATACCCTCAAATTTCTTGGTTAGTTACAAAAATGATTTTTGTTTGTTTACCTTCCAGTTATTGCTTAAGGAGCATACATTCCTATGGAGTCTGAGATGAATGTAAATGTAAATTGTTATTCGTACTTCAAGTCAATTTTATGTCCTTAAAGTTCAGCTATTTGTGTTTTATTCCTTATAGAAATTACATGTGAACGGCCATGGTAAATTATTCCAGTATGTACTCATCTTAGTTTATTTTAGTGCCTCTTTCAAACACAAGTCAGAATAAGGTGCGTTTTTCTGGAGTTTGTAAAATGCATGACTTATTGTCTCTTTCAGTCAACTGTAAATCACATTCAAATTTAAACTATTACTTGAAACACCTTACATTGCAGGCTGGTAAGATGCTGACTGTTCTCGGGGTCAGTTAAATTCTCTAGAATGTCCAAGTCCCCAGAAATCGTACTCTATGTACAGGATCAGGACCAAAAATTTTTTTGTTTCCCCAAAAAGAGGTGAGGGGGTTGGACAGACCCACACCACACCTATTCTTGGAAGATTCAGTCTGCATGATGAAGAGATACTGGAAACCCAGACTAAGCTTTAGCATGTTGTTTTCAAGAGAGAAACAAGCAGAATGTCTGCTGAGGTATTTGGAAAAGGTGTTTTGTTCAGACTGAAATGTGAAGTAGTTGCAGGTGTCTCAATTAGGCAAGAATTGCTTGGACATTCAGAATCCAAGGGAAAATATTAATCCATTAATCTGGTTGAAACACTCGGATGTTTCCTTTGAACAGAGATGCAGATACTGTCATTTCTTTTAGAATCAGTACAGTCTGAGGTCTTGTGGAACTGCTGATTTTGCAAGATAAAGGGGTAAGGCAGATTAGCTCCATTGGGAGAAAGAGCAAGCTTTGGAACTGTAGCATGAAAAAAAAAAAAAGTGAAGTTTAGGTATGGTAAAGACATTTTCCTTTAAAAGCTAGCGATAGTTCAATAAAGACTCATGCTGAACCTGAAATTTTGCCTGCTCTATGTGTCACTCCATTAACATTTATGTGAGCATGAAGGCTAAGCCTGTCTAAAATGATTTATTAGATGGAAGTCAAGAGCACTGAAGAAGATTAGAAAGACCAGAATTCATGAGAACAGTTAAATATAATGCTATTGAATATGGTTGTGTCTTCTAGGAATGGTACAGTGATAATCTCAGGAAACTCTAACATGCAGGAGCAGAAATACAATACTAGTTTCTTCTTGCTGTTGCTTACACCTGGATGCTAATGTTACGTATGTTATTAAAAAGTGAAACAAGGCTTAGACCAAGCCCTGGGCTGGCAAGATATACAGAAGCGTGATGTATGAATTGGTCATAGTTACTGTGTAAGGAAGAGAACTTGTTTCAAAGACCAAGGGTACTTCCTCCTTTCTTTTCACTACTTTCTTAAAGGTAGGGTTCTGGAGTGGGGGTTGTAGGATGTTGAATACAGCTGCCATGTTCTACTAAATGATGTAATGTGTTAAATGCAAGTTTTCCATCTTTTTGTTGTCTTACTTCAAAGCTAATTCAAGCATCCAGAGTAAAAGACTATATGTCATTTCAGAGTCCTGTTCTCATGATTATCCAGTCAGAGCTTATTAAGACTCTATGATTTGGGTTTCCTTTCTAAATGGATTAATTGTGCAGTACCCCCAGTCTCCTGGTGTAGACGTAGCTTATATTTCTTCACTGTAACTGCTGTAACAGCAGCACTACTAGAAATAGGCCATTCTGTAAGTCCTATAGCCTTAGTGTGATTAAATAAAGTGAAGTGGAGATAGAATCACAGAATCATAGAATAGTTAG
>NW_009916135.1:0-415 GCF_000696875.1 Nestor notabilis
GGGAATCTGCCCCGGAGGGCTGGAAGGAGGGGGGTCGGCATCCGCGGTGGCCCGGGGTGGTTGTGCTCAGGGTGGGGGTGGGCACAGATGCCTTTGGGTGTAAGCACAAGAGAGGTGTCGGCGCACGGGATGCATGGAGGGGACCCTGGCGCAGGGCTGGGCGCAGCGGGGTGCTGGTGATGGTGAGGGCCGGAGGGAGGGAAGGAAAATCAGGGATGGCAGAGTCCGTCCCGGAGCCCGCGCCAGCCCCGCACCCCTTCTTCTGAGCACCGCTGCTATTTTCAAGAGTTATTTTTCGATATGGAGTTGAAACGCGACTTGGCGCTGCCCGGAACCTCAGCAGAAAGTAAAGTCTATATTGTAGAAGGGTTTATTTTAGCCAGGCCGGGGACCTGTCCAGGCAGGGCCAGTGCAC
>NW_009916135.1:503-972 GCF_000696875.1 Nestor notabilis
GGGCAAGGTGGCAGGGAGGAAGTAAAAAAGAAAAAGCCTCTCGCAGGAGATGCCCATGGCCACGCAGGGCTGTGCCGGGGCCAGCGGGGATGCTAGGGGCTGACACACGGAGACCAACTGCCTCAAGTGCTAGGGAAGGGTGGCAGGGAGAGGTAGGTGATGTTTGCTCTCAGGGTATTGCAGTTGCACCCCACCCCATAAAGAAGTTAAAAAGGGCATTTAATCAGCTGCAGAAGCACCCACATGGTGGGGAATGGAGGGGATTGTGCTGTGACACCTCCCTGGCATAGGCCAACCACCTCGTCTGGTGCTGTGTGGCTGACAGGACCGAGGGTAGGTGCAGGCAACTGGGACCCCATGAGCCCCAGCCCCTTTCTCAAAACCCAACCCCTGGGCTTGCAATGGCCACTGCTCATCTCCCGCACTCACCCTGGCCAGGCTGGAGGCATTCAACCCTGTGATAAAATCC
>NW_009916135.1:1150-1379 GCF_000696875.1 Nestor notabilis
GCTACCCCCACCCCTACCCCCCTAGCTCTGGGGTGATGCTGATGATCCTAGGCTGCCCTTTCAGGAGGGCTGGTGCCAGATCCAGTTGAGTGGCTGCTGCCAGAGGCTGGGGGGAGGGAGCTCTGAAAGGAACGGAGAAAAATAGAATAAAAATGGAAAAAAAAAAAAGCCACACAAGAAAGCACATCACTGGTATGTCCCCGACCCTCTGTGCCCCGCAGCTGGGTGT
>NW_009916135.1:1473-2473 GCF_000696875.1 Nestor notabilis
GTGGGGAGGGTAGCAGGGGGAAGCCATGCCTCCTGCTCTCCATCCCCCTTTGACAAGGCCAAATGCCCCCTTCCCTTACTGTGTAAATTTTGTACAGTTCCAGAAGGCGAGAGTCTTGTTTCCTGGGGAAAAAATGAAATAAAAAAGAAAAAAAAAAAAAAAAAGAAAAGCCAACAAAAATAATAATTAAAATAAATCAAAGAATAAAACCTTATTTATTGCCATGTCTTTGGGGAGAAAGGATCCCCCCCCACTCCTCCGAATTTGGGCCCAGGGCGTTGCTTTTGTATCCTGCCTCCAGTGCATTGGCATGAGATGTGTACAGTCACCCCCTCTGCCTCGAGGGAAAGCGATATCAAATAAACTCGGGATGCTCTTTAGCCACTGCTGTCTTTGGGATTTTCTTCCTCAGTGGGAGGGAGGGCAGCAGCCACCATCAGCATCGCCTTCTTCAGCACCGTTGGCTATTTGGGCTTGGAATCCCCTGAGTATTGGATGAATGGAGGAGCCACCATCCCTGGATGGGGCAGGATCATTATGCACTGCTTTTTTAAGGCCATGGAGGGGAGGGTTTGTTTGGGGTGGGCATCTTTATCCCTGCCACATGGCACCCCAAGATGCCGGCAGCTTTCCTGCCACCATGCAGTGATGGTGCCCACTGCCGTTGCCTGGCTGTACCACTGCAGCACTTGGAGGGCACAGGTGAGGTGGAAGAGCCATGCCAGGGAGGCCCAAGCCCTACCACGGGCACTGGTGTGTTGGCTTTCTATATTTTAATCATTTTAACATTTAATGCTTCTCAATTAAAGTGATTTCCTGGAGTAGATGCCAAGCTTAGAGTGAATGCACATTAACCACTTTCTGTATTGGTAGTTAAAGGCACCAAGGGATTTAAACAGCAATCCACAAGGCTGCTGGGGAAAGGTTTGGCTGAATAAAGCAGATTATAAACAATAATATATGTCTTTCTCTCCCCACCCCCCCACCGTCCTTTTTTTTT
>NW_009916135.1:2504-17694 GCF_000696875.1 Nestor notabilis
AAGCTCCAGCCTCACAAACAGACCTAAAGTGCTATAAACATCTCCAGGGCTCAGCGCTCAGCCCCTAGATGTGCTCCCTGAAAGCACAGGGATCACAGTTACTGCTTTAAGAGAGATCTTTTATTACCCAGCATGTCCATCAAGCCAGGCAGTGGCTGTGCATTATGGCACTGCACAAAGGTGGCCTTGCTTGTCCCTAATCTTGATGCCACCATGTCCCCATTCCAAAATGAGTGAAGTGGCTCCATGCAGAGCACCCCAGCACTGGGGTTGGTATCTTTGCTTCATCCACATCTGGATGCAAAAGTGACCATCATTGCTGTGAGCATCCATTGCATTTCAACTGCGCAAGCCATGGCTGTGGTGAGACTAGGCACTGCCAGCCTGCAGGTCCCCTTGGCAGGTTGAAGGTAAGCATTGCGGGCCCTTGCTCAGGGGTCAGGGGGCTGCCACATAGCTTCCATCAAATAACCCTTGTCCCACAGGGACCCTAAATATTGAAACCTGGCATTTAATAGACCATTAATGTTTGTCAGCACCAGCTTGCTTCGTGCCACCAAGGAGACACATCTCTGTATCCAAGCCCCCTGCCTGGCTGTTGTCAGCTTATTTCACCAGCCCCTTGTCACAACTGGGCAGTAAAAGTGTCCCCAATACAGAGGTGCTGGTGCATGCATGGTGGCTGCAAACATGCACAAGGTGTATTTTAAGTTTTGCCATCCACTCTCCAGCTAGGAAGGCAGTTTCTTCGGGATGTTCAGAAGAAGCAGGCTTAGAGCTTGTTTCCTACGCACTTCTGAAAAAAAACTAAAGGGTTGTTTTTATTTTTTACCCAAAAGCAGAGAGACCACCACCACAGCTCCCCAGCCCATCAGACCCCTCCAGTATTAAGTTAATGGAAAATAATTTGACATGGTCAATCTAAATGCCCGTACAGTCCATTAACTTGCCTACCACCGAGCCTGGTGTGTGAGCTGTGCTGTAGTGGTGCTGTGGCTGCAGGTGGCATTCAAGCTAGTGCAGCAGACTTAGTGTTAGCAAATGCTGGTAGCAGTCAGCTGCCATGAGGGGCTGAAACCAGAAAGTGTCTCCTGCCCAGCCAGTCCTTAGTGGAGGGAACATTCCCATTTATTTTCCTGAGGCTGGAAGGAAATGGCAAATAGCCCATCAAAACAAGAAGGTTTTCTATGCTTTTCCCCAAGCTGTAGATGTTCAGCGTAAAGCAAGTGGTGTGGCAATGCCCTGCAGTGAAGCCACGGCCTCCTCTTGCTGTGTACACCCACCCCATGCAGCAGTCGCCCTCCCAGCCCAGAGTTAGCCCAAAGCACAAACCCATCCCTGGCAGCTTCCCTGTACCATGGTCGACCCACTGGAAGAGCTCAGTGGGGATCCCCATGAGGAAGCAATAAACCCCATCACCATCCCACCTTCCTCCAGCACCTGAGGCACCACCACAAGGCTCATCTTTCCCACTTCTCGGCATTTGGCCAGCTGAGCCACTCCAGGGACTGGCATGCGACAGGAGGACCTGGAGCTGCTGATGCAGGTGGGGTTTTAATGCCGTTTAATTCAGCAAAGCGGTTCTGTGATGTGGTAAGAGTCCTGTCGGCTTGGAGCGGTTGGTTGGCTATAAAGCACTTGTCTTACATATGTTAGGTGAGAACTAGAGGGATGGACAAACAGCTGTATGACCCCACTGTCATTTGTAGCCGTTTCTCCCCGGGACAAGAGCTTGAACAGAGCTTTCCAAGGGCTATGACAGTGCTGCACTGCCTCCCATCCTTATTGCTTCCAAGGAACCAAGTGACTCCCATTGCAAGAAAAACACACGACACACTGTCCCACACTGTGCTTTTATTTATAATATTTTGTTTGGACCCAGGAAAAAACCCCAAACAACTAAAAACAAACCCCCAAAACTCAACCCAAAGGGCAGAGATCAGCATCTCACCTGGTCCAGCAGCCATCCCCTCCCCACAGAGGAGCACAGGCTGCTCTGGTGAGACATCTAATGCAGTACTTGTATTTAATACATTAAAACAATACCTGGGCCTTTCTCCAAACCCTCTGTTTCCCCTCCCTTGCTCCCTCCCCCCCACCTATACTGATAAATGTCAGAGCATGCAAAACCCTGATCCCATCCTGCCCAGGATACGCGCTTGGCCATCCAGCCCTGGTGCTGCAGAGCCCACCCAGACCCTGTGCTCTAAAAGCTCCCCTTTGAACCCCCAATGCCTTTCGGAGGGCAGAGGGGGAAGAGAAGGGGCGTTATTGCGGAGTGCCTCTGTCCTCCCCGCCGCGTGTGGCCAAGGAGTTAGGTCTTGCCAGTGGTGTGCTGCTGCAGAGCTGAAGTGATGGCTTTACAGTCTGTCACCTCCTCTGGCAGGCAGCCCTCCTGGTCCCGGAGCGTGGGGTCGGCACCTGACTTCAGCAACAGCTCCACGATGTCCAGAAACTCACAGGCAGCAGCTGGAGGGAGAAAGCAAAGGGTTAGTCTGGGGATCCTGACCTGAGGCGGTGGTGATGGGCATTTCTGGAGCAGTGCTGTAGCTGCTGACTTCCCATGCATGTACCAGAGGCAGGAAATGCTGTCTCAGCATCTGGCCAGGCAGAGCAGATAATTTTTCGGGGCAGTGTTCTGTATGCAATGTACTATTTGCCTTTGGATTTAATAGCGCAAAGGGAAGAGAAAAGACAGAGCGATGAAAAGCTGCAAGTCCTGTGGGAGTCCAGAGCCTGCAGCCCAGCCATGGAGCCACTGGGAGCCGTGTGGATCGCAGGGCAACACCCAGGATGATGCACATGGTACCTAAGTGCAGTTTGGCTCATGTTTCTTCACATCCAAGACTGAAGACAGACCCAGGGGGGGCCCTAAAGAACTACTGCAGCACCACAGACAGCCCCAAAGTGTCACCTGCGAAAACATTCCCTGCCTGCTTTTGTACTCAGAATTTATAATGCATTTATAAGATACTTATAAGCCTCTACCCCTCACCTGGCTCCTGACCCTCCCAGGGCTCCACAGGCAGCATGTCCCAGGCAGGACATCATCAGTACTACCTTGCTCCCAGCTTTCATCCATAATTTCTCCTTGTAGAATATTTGGACTGTTTATAGCTGCCAGCTCGCCCTTCCCTGAGCACCAGCTCCAGGCGAACGCGCCCATGCCCTTGGACAGCTAGTTACAGCACACCTCTACACACCGTTATTTCTAACTCACACCTCTACCTAGTATTATTTCAATCCTGATTTACTCTGCCAAGATAGAACCAAGCTTGACCTGAGCTCTTCTCTGACCTGAGGATGTAACAGCCTGGCAGCTTTCAGCTCCCCCTCCAATCTTGCCTAAGGATGTTAAAAAACCCAAACAAAACAGAACCAGGAAAACCAGGGAAGCTCTTAACACCGAAGGGCTGCGCTTAGCTGATGTCAGCAGAAGACCCTGGATTCTTCCTTAAGCCCATGCAACACAAATCCTAGTGAAGCCAAAAAACTGCCTCAGCCCCCATCTGCCTTACGAGACCACGAAGTCATCAGCTTCCTCTTGCATTGGTAGTGATTGGTTTTAACTATATTTCAGGCACTTTTACAAAATAACTAACTCTTTTTTGCTGTAAATGTTGTACTTAGAGTGTCTTCTGCATTACTCTGCAGTTTTCTACTGACCCCAAAGGACAAGCAGCAATGTTTAATTAAAATAAATCTGATGTGTGATTGGAGCTTATACAGGAAGAGATAAAAAAAAGGGGAAAAAAGGGGGAAGGGCTTGGTAAGGAAGCAGGTAGGTGTGTGGGCGAGGCTGAGCTGAAGGGTGGGGGGGGGGCACGTCCTGGGGTGATGGCACAGTACCCTTGCAGGAAGCAGACTTCCAGAGGTGCCACAAAGCTGCGATGGCAGCTCCTAGGGATGGGGAGTTGGTGCCCACATGGGGAAAGGTGGCTTCCTCATCCGGTGCTGCTGGCAGGCATAGCCCATGACCTTGAGCAGCCGGGGATGTCCCCAGGGATGAGCACAGTTGCTGGATTTATCGCATCCTGGGACCCTCGATTTGTCAAGGGCTGGAGTGGCAGCCCTGACACTGGCAGGGGTGAAGATGAATTTCCATTCAGCGCAGTTTGCCTTTCGACTCCATTAATTCTCAGGGTTCAGATGATGAATTTCTTTTTTTTATTTTTTTATTTTATTATTTATTTTCCCTCCAGCGTCCCCTCCCACTGCCCTGCCACAGCCGAACAGATGGTGCTTTGCAGGGAAGCCGGGGCGCCCATGAGGATACAGAGCCTGCCCACTCTGGCCACGTGGCCACCAGTGCTCGGAGAAGCCTTGATTTCCTCTGGGAGAGGCAGTGGCAATGATTTTAGTATTCCCCGCAGGTGGGTGGATGGATGGATGAAGAGGAGCTGAAGACTAACAGGCCATTTAGTGGGGAGACCGTGCTCATACCGATCAACATGGCATTGACTGGTGCCTCCAGTCCAGAGGAGAGGGGTCCGATGGCAGGTACCACTGGTGAGCCAGTGCCTTTGGACCACGCTACCAGCTGGCCTCCACTTAACCTCTGATTAAACCTGGGTTGGCGCACATCGGAAGGAGGCAGGATTTATAACCCGCAGCAGGATGCAGTTTGACACCAGCTGTAATCAGGAGAGCTGTCACCACAAGGACAGCTGTCGGGCCATGCCAGCTCGTAAAAAGGGATGGAGAAACCCTAAAAGCAGCGTCTGACTTGCTCATGGGATTTAACCCTTTCCTGAACAGCTTGTAACAAAAGGGAAGGCCTTGTAAAGCACTGCTCAGCTCAGTACCGCCAGAGACAGTTTTCATATGAGCTCTCATGCCTCTCCACTGCAATTAATGGCTTTATTGGTTACGAAGCGATTACCAAGACGGTATCAGGCCAGTAGCCACTTGAATCAAAACCATTCAATCATTTCACAAGCTGTGTTCAAGATCAGGGTGAGTTATGACCAGATCAGCTAAGTAAGGGAACGAGGACAACCTGGGTGCAGCGATGGTCAGACAGGGACAGTGGGGCACCTGTGGGCACTCCAGACCTGCATGCCAGTGTCCTAAATAGGCTTACCCAAGGATGATGTATAGACAGCCACTTGAATCAAAACCATTCAATCATTTCACAAGCTGTGTTCAAGATCAGGGTGAGTTATGACCAGATCAGCTAAGTAAGGGAACGAGGACAACCTGGGTGCAGCGATGGTCAGACAGGGACAGTGGGGCACCTGTGGGCACTCCAGACCTGCATGCCAGTGTCCTAAATAGGCTTACCCAAGGATGATGTATAGACAGAGGATGTGGGATAATACTCAAGGGGAAGAAAACAATTTAACACTTAAAACATTTGGGAAAAAATCCCTGGTAAGCTGTCATTATTAAAACATCTGAGCTGGCAGGGTGGATCAGAGAAACCATTTATGATTTTATGTTAATTAAATTGGTTATGTTTGTTTTCTTGTGTTAAACAACTCACTTCAGTCACCAGCCAGAGCAATCCACCTGCACGCTGTTTACACTGAGGTGACACATCCACTCTTTACTTTCATACATTGGACTTGCCTGAAGTGGTGTTCTTGGATAACTTACATATATGCTGGTTTTTTGTACAATCTGTGATAATCCTACCCTCAATAGGCAGTTGTCAGGGCTAGAGCTGGGGAGAGTGTCTTACCAGGAGAGAATGTGGAATGACTTGGGCAGAGAAAGGGGCATTGTGCAGATTTGCTACTCCAGTCAGAATTACAAGAATTTGAAAAATAGAGTATCCTACAGAAAAGATCATATGGGGAGAAATAATACATTATTGTAATTACAATCTCGGTTCAGGGGCTCTAGAATCTGGTAGTTTAGATCCAGATCCAAATGCTGTCTGTGACTTGGACTGATGTTCTGCAAAGCAATTTTGCCATCCTGCTAAAGTCCTTGTGGAGAGATCAGAAAGAGAGAAAAAGACACAAACACTTCAGAATGACAAGTGTGCTCTTAATTCCACAGTGACAGGCATTGAGAGAGAGTATAAAATAATAACTGGGTACATCTTAATTTTGGAAAAAAATTATGATACAGATTAAATCAATACTTTTTCCCTATTCCCCACACATCAGCACCACATGTGTCACTTTAGTCTCTACTTTTCTCATTTGGACATAGAACAATCTTTCAACTAAAGGCTGCTATAAGATCGCGTATCTTATTAGCATGTAATAATAGGAGGGACACAAACTGTCACTTTGCCCTGCTGATTTTGGTAGTAGAGAAGCTGCTGCTCTTCTAGCTGTGATCAAACAGGTATGTCTCCAGGACATGTGGAGGTGAAGGCCTTGTTCCCTTCCTTTCACTTGCGTAACCTGCTAAAGCTGGTACAGACCCTCCTCTAAAACCCCTGATGTCTAAGGGACTTAACATCCCTTAACCAGAGCCACTCCTGGGTCTGGAGACAGTATAAGTGTGTCCCAGAGACACATAGGTGCACAGGAAAAACTCTGCAGAAAGTGCATCATTAACTGGGGGAAAAGGAAGGTGGCATTTGTAGAGCAGAATGAAGGGAGGACAGCAGCCTTCCTTGCTGCTTCTCTCAGGGCTCCTATTCACACTGTGCTGGGATTTGCCAGTGGAGGTAGCTGCTGGTTAATCAAATCCAGCTTCCCTGCTCATACTTCTGCTGGAACTTGCTTTCTGTACATAGACCATTTACTCCGGCTGCAAATACATTCTGTTAAAAGGGAACAACCAAGCTGAAAGGCAGCTTACCGTAATGGAGTGCAGTCTGGCCTTCCCCATCCTGAAAAAGAAAGAGACTTGATTTTAGAGGTATAGGAAATGTCATGGGGATACAAGTAAATCCCAGTTTAAAATAATTAAGCTGAATCACAGCAATATTTTAATTGACTAGATAAACAGCCCAGGACACCCAGGTACCTGGCAGTTAGGCTTTGAATCATCACTCACCATCAATCAGTATTGATTGACAATCAATATCCATCCACCCATAAGAGTGTGTGGATCACGTCATGACATGAGTATAACTCAGTTCATAGTGTTATCACTTCCAGCCCATAAAAATGAAGGATTTCCAATCCTATGGCCTTACTTTGGGATCCTCACTAATCCTGATGCTTTAGTGCAGGATACTTCTGTGCAAGCCCAGCCTCGGCCCTCATGCTTTACTCAAGAGAAGAGTAAAGCACAGGGATGTTGGCACAGGTCAGTTCAATGCACTCTTCAGCACAAGAGAGCACACAGAGGAAAAAAACCCAACGCTTTTCTTCCACCTGAATAAATCTCAGCTCCCTGCTCTTCAGCACTAAGGTATGGCTAAAGGTGGACCCAAAGGCCAAGTAAGTTTTGTTAGGCTCCTGGCATCCCTGCAGGATGAGGGCAAGGAAAGGGCTATGTGCAGCGCTCGGGAGTGAGAGCCAGTTGCCAAACTCATACTTGAGAAACACGTGCAGCAAGGCAAGGGCAAAGCAAACCATACGATTTGAAGACGTTGGCACACAGCTCCCTCTTCAAGCTAACACATATGCCACTGCATTAGCTGCAATGGTTTGGGAAGTGTGTCCTCTTCCCAGCCTCAGCAAGCATGGGCAGGGCTTTGCTGGTGAGTGGTTGATGCTCACGAGGCACATCAGGCACCTCACTGTGCTGCAGCCTTGTCCTACCACAAGAACAGGTGAAACAACAGAAGGGAAGAATTACTGGCCTCTTTGCTTTCACTACCCCACCAGGATTAGCCTCTAATTCAGTTCTTTGCCTCCTTAATTTATTTGCACCTGTTTATGGAGACTTAGGTTTTTAATTACCACCATCTTTAGGATTAAGGTTCAAATTCGACAGTCTGCTGTGGATTCTGGAGCAGGCAAAAGGGAAAAGAACAGGAAAGCAGGTAGAAACCCCACCTGTAGCTGTTTGAAGACTTATTCTGAACCTTTGAAGGTTTCCCAGCCAGTTATTCTGTTTGATATTAACCCTCTTCAGCTGAGGAACTAGGAATGACCTGTGTTTCAGGGTGGGAGATCCCATGCTTTGCTCTGGGACATTGCACCAACATGACAACCACATGAGCAACAGGGACAAAAGACAGAAGCCAAATAAAGCAGGCATTTGCTGCCTAAACATCCATTTCACACCTTTTCTGAGCAAAGGATGAGAGGTTGGGTTTTTCCTTCCACATGCTGCTACACCCCATTCATGGCATTCACACCAATGTTTGGAGGTGCCTCATTTCAGGACTCTATTTCTGCCCAAACTGTGGGTAGTATAATGCAAATGGGTGTCATTAGAAGATACCACAAACTAAGGAACTGAAGGAATCAGGGACAGTATTCATTGATTATTTCACACTAATAAGGTAACTGACCTGAGCCAGAGGCCCTGAGCGGTCCTTAAGCACATGCCTGCTCAGAGGAGTGACAGGGCCGGCACTGACTTCAGCAAAATATGGATCAGGGCTGGGCAAGAAGAGGCAGGAGTGCTACGAATGAGTTACTGGAAAGGCAGGCTTTCAAATATGCGGGTTTTGTGTGGGATGGGAAGCCAGCTTCCCTCTGCATCACTGCCTTCAAAATTGTAGCTGACAAAACCTGCAGGTGAATGGGATTGGAGATGTGCAGCAGAAATCCCTCTTCCCTGCTGAAAAACTTATAAAATACATAGGACTGCTCCAGGAATAGTATAGCCATTTGTTCCTCTTCCAAAGGCCTGTGTAAAGCATTGCTGCTTCAGCAGCAGGCTGGGGGCTAACGAGGCTTTTTATTTCTCTTACATGTACTTTCTGGCATTTATTGGGCTAAGAAGAGAGTGCAAGTCCCAGCATAAAAAATGTGTCTCTATTCCCAGGGTTGTTTTCAAAAAGAACTGTTAATCCAATGTTATGCAAACACTGTTTACCCTTTATGTGGCTTGTTTTTTCCCCTTTTGAGCCTGACAGTTGGCCAAATGCTATTTGTTGTACTTCTCAGATGCTGTGTTATCTGCTTGCATTTTCTCTGTGACAAATTTTAAGCCAGGTAAATTGAAAAAGCTCTAGTGTGGTCACCCACTAGAGGCCTTGAAAAGCCCTCAAGAGGCTGCTGATCTCAATCCCTCTTTGATTTGGCTCTTTGGAGTGCCATGCCTAATCAGAGCCTGATGTGCCCGGCTTGGCTCCAGGTTTGGCAACACTGAGCCTTCAGTGTGAAATGGTCACACCTGGAAACTAATCAAAAATGGACCATGAAAGTGAGGATTACAGCTCCAGTTGTGGAAATTACATGAGATGAATACTGCCTACCAGGCACTGGAAATGTTTGTTTTGCAATGAAACAAGACACGCAGAAGTGGTCTGAAGATGAATTCTAGCTGGCCGTGGTGAAAGAGATATATCCTGATGTGAACAGAAAGCAGCAGTTTCTGGAGCACCCTAGGCAAGGTGTGATGTATCCTTCTCCCAGGACATGCCTCTGTTGGGATGAATTACCCCAAAGGGCGAGTGGACAGGGACAACCTGCTGCAGCCGGTCCTTACCCCACTGCACCCTGCCCAGGGGATTGTAAATGTCACTGCACAGCTGGGGATTGCTGGCACCAGCCAGGAGTGGGGTGCCCAGAGCACATCCTCTGCAGTCAGGAGAAATGCACTGATGCCACTGGTGATCACATGGAGTGGTGATGAGATGGACCATTTTGCTCATCTGGCTTGCAAACGGTGGCATGTTTTGGTTTAACCCCACCCAACAACTAAGTTCCATGCAGCTGTTCACTCACGCCTCTGCCAGGTGGGATGGGGATGAGAATGGGAAGAAGGTAAAACCCGTAGGTTGAAATAAGAGCAGTTTACTAATTTAAATGAAGTAATAATATAAATATAGTAATAATAGAAATAATAACAAGAATGATAATAAGGAACAAACAAACAAAAAACCCCAAAACCCAAGAAATAAAAATTCAGAAAACACATGTGATGCACAACAGAGTTGCTTACAACCCACTGACTGATGCCCAGCCCATCCCCAAGCAGTGATCAGTGGCTCATGGCCAACTTCCCCCACTTTCTATCTTGAGCATGACGTGCTATGGTATGGAATATCCCTTTGGCTAGTTTGGGTCAGCTGTCCTGGCTTTGTGCACCTAGTCACTGGCAGAACATGAGAAACTAAAAAGTCCTTGATTTAGAGTAAGCACTGCTTAGTAACAACTGTGCAGTAACTGCTGCGTTACTAACATTATTCTCAGGCTCAAGTCAAAACACAACACTGTACCAGCTACTAGGAAGAAAATAAGCTCTATCCCAGCCAAAGCCAGGACAGGGCAGCTAATTTTTCTTTATTGAACCCCTCAGGATTTTTATTGGTTTATTTTATACAAAGCACTGAGTTGGAGGGGGATGCTTGTCATGGTTGTTCACTTCTCTCTCCAATTCAGCTTTCAGATTACAGCAATGTAAATCACACAGAGCTGCAAGTACAACAAGTCCAAGAATTTATTGATACACACTGAAACCAATCATTTGATAAATCTGTAATGTAAAAACCTGAACATTGCAACCAGTTATTTCCAAACTGTGCATGTTAAAAGTTAGGTAATCAGGATGTGTTATCATTTCTGTGCTAAGACAAGTTAAAAAAATCTTTTTTCCCAATATAAGCTTCCATAGCATGGCAGGAGCACAAAGAAGGTGTTGAGTAGGGGAGTTGGGGAGTGCAGAGGAAGAGATGGGCAGCTCCAGAGCCAGTGCTGACCTCTGCTCTCTGCAGGATGCCTTTGACAAACGCCCTTTCACCATAATGCATTAGTTGGAATAATGTCAATGCGACATGTTAAAAAGGAGGAATCAGTGCTCTGATTCAGCGAACTTCAATACAAAAGTGGGGGAAGGCTAGGATCATAGCAGTAATACATGTTTCTGTAAAGCTTGATTTTGGCTTGCAGGCACTGGCAGGTACCTGTCCCAGAGCCCTTTTAGCAATACCCTGTCTATAAAAAATAAGGAGCTCATGGAAATGGCAGAACCCCTACAGGCAGACAGAAGACAACCAGAAAGGCAGGAAAGACCATTACACACTCAAATGCAGGAGTGCTCAGTCCCACACACATAAGTTACCAACCAAAATCAGATCAATTCCAAGCTTTCCTCTTGCCTCCTAATGCTGTGTGCCATCCCTGGTGCCTTCTACAGCCTCCTGACACATCTGGCCATGGTAGGATGACAGTCAAGCTTCATGGCCTTCAACGGAGATGGTGTTCCCCAGTACTTCCAAACTAAACCCAAATGTCCACATCTACCAAACCCACCAAAACAAAGATGCTATAAAATCACCAGTACCTCCTACATCCACGGTCCGCAACAGATGTCACTCAATGAAAATCCAACTACCAGTGGGTAACTTATTGGATAACAGGATTTTATTCTGCTCCTGAGAAATTTAAGCAAGAGAAATGAGAGAAGATGGACCAAGTGCAGATGGACCAACTGTCTTATCCGTTAAGTGGTACTATGGCTACTGCACATCAATTTTGTCTCATAAGTGATAGGATTATGTCGGTGTTGCCATCCCATGTTCATTCCTTGGGAATTTCTGTACCCTGCTTAACCTACCACAAGGTTTCTGGACTGAGGGGCAGAGACATGGAAATACCTTGGCTAAGCTGGGCTGAGATGCTGCACATGCTATAAAACATGATTGCCACTGCTGGTCATGGCAAGCAGAGCTTGACATGCCACTGTTTGACTGTGCTGGTTTTATGGGACAGTTTTTAAACCAGAATATATACATAAACACTGATCTTCCAGACTTGCATCATTTGCTCTCCAAGCTGCATGCAGAAACCTCTGTGAGTGGGAGGGTGGCCCTAAGAGAGACACCATCTCTTCCTCCATCTCACGTTTTATTTGGTAGAGAAAGAGGAAAAAAAACCCCGTGATGGTTACCTGGGTGAGTTTGGTCCAGCTAGACCCTGATTTGGCAATGAAATTGGGGCTAGACAGCCGTCCACACCAGCTCCTTGAGCGCTGGTCCACACTAAGACCTCATCTCTGTGCCTTCAACCACATTTCCAAGCACAGACACCGTGAGCGTGAAAAGCACAGCAAAAAATATATACCCTAAACTTGCCCTTTTGAGGGATAGCACATGCAATTCTTTATTTTAAGGCATCTTTTCCTGCATCACTACTTCTTTCTGTTCATTTTTGGCACCCTTTAAGGTGCATGCTTGTTCCCATTGACAGACTCCAAATGTTGGCAGGGATCACAGGAGATAAGACTGATGAAGTGATAAGAGTGTTTAACAGTGCTGGATCCTGGGCAGCATGGATGGGCCAGAAGAAGATAAATATTTACACTACATCTTTATAAGGTGAGTGAATAAAAAGGGCTAGAATAATACAGCCTCTGAACAAGCACTAGTGCTAAGGAGCTGTAAATATAAATCTCTGTAGCCTCATGACACACATTCACTCAAGCCAGGAAGATGAAAAATAGCAAGAAAATACTTCCCTCCACTTTTAAAAAGGGTCTTATTTCTCATTTATTTCCACTTTAGACTTCAACTTCCCAACAATTTACTTTAAACTCATCTTCTTTTTCTGTCTCTGAAATTTTATCCCCAAGATGACTGAGAGTGAGACTACAGCTAAAAGTGTACCAGAATTTACATACTAACACCCACCAATACATAAAACCAGGCAATGTGGGCTAATATAACCAGTCTGAACTCCACTAGACACTTCAGTAGTTACCCCAGTACAGCCTTTATCTTAATTGACATGCTGCTTTTGCACACAGCAGCTTGGGTTCGGACACATAAATTAATATATGTAAAATGAATGCTTGTCTAGTTGAACCAGATAGACGAGTGGACCACTGTGTGTGTGAATGTTAGCATAAAAAAGCAATGGTTTAGTCTGACAAGTGATCCTGTTCTTTTAGAAATCCTACCTTAGATGTGGGGTGCACCCACATGCACATAGACTTTTGCTTTTAGTTGCTTTCTGTGCCTTAAAGCAGTGTCAACAACAACGCAATCTGAAAATAAGACCATCTAACAGCTTTGTGCCAGAACAGCCAAAGTCCCACATAGGGTCACCTTGAAAAATAAAGCAAATCTTTATGTCTTCTCCCCACATTTTTTTATTATGCTAAAGCACTTGTGATTGTTCACCTTTGCCTGCTATTTTAGACGGTGTAGCCCATACAAGGATAATTTATTACCTGGTGTTTGTGAAGTGCTTGTAAAGTTACGGTTGTGTTAAGTGTAGGCTATTGTGAAACATTACCATGTGCATCCTTGGTACTGGCTCAAAGGCAGTTCAGGCACTCTTCAAGGACCAACAGTATGAGACAAAGGATACAGTGCAACCTCCAGCAGAAGTAAAGCCAAAATCCATGCATTGGTCATGAAAAGCTGTTATCTGGGGACTGCAAATAACCTAGGCTGGTAGGTGCAGGGCTTGGGTATCCTCTAAGTTTGGTTCCTCAGCTAACTCTTCCACCTCCCTTGCATGTGGGTAGGCTTGGCAGGGACCCCTCTCTTACTGAGCTGTCCCTCTTGAGGAGCTCTCTCCTGTGTCCTCTTCTTCCCATTTGGACCTCTTCCTGCACTTTGCCAGGCAAATATCCACAAGGATGGAAGGTGCTAGACAGATCTTTATCATCACCTCTTGGGCCCTTCTCCAGAGCCTACTGCCAGGCTATCATTTGGCCTATCTTCTAAGTGCCTCACAGATAAATTAGATCTGCACAGAGAAGCAATTATTACATTTCTAATGGCATGAACCCTTACAGCACAATCTGCTACTGAAAGGCAAAGAAAATTGCATTAGCTTTTGTTTGATTCAAAATTATGATCAAGGGAAGAAGGATGCTGAAGCCCTTTAAAGTCAAGCCTCTGAGCTGGGGATCTTTCTGTCTGGGGACTTCCCTATTCATATTCGCTGCCTGAGCTCATACTTGGTTCATTTAGGTGCAGTAATTTGGAGGAGCCGTCCACTTGCAACGCTGCTGTTAAAACCAGAACTAAGAACGCTCAGAGAGAATATGATGCCCAGCAGCAGCCACTCATTCCCTCCCAAAGCCTGCATCTGCTAATGCACCCAAACACCACTGGCCTGAGGAGTTCAGTGTGCCAGGGTTACGCTAATCCCTCATCGCCCTAGTTTCTAACTGGTGGTGTACCTAAATTTCGAAGTGGAATTTCAATGGGATTTATTACATCTACTATCATCAGCATGTAGTGCTGCTGGCACAGTTACAGACTCTCAATATTCCAGCACAGATATGGCTGTCTTTAATTGCAGAACAAACTGATTTCTGAATTTACTCAGTGGCTCATGCAGCAACAGTGAAACATTTAGGGCTGTACTCCTGTTGAGCATTGTCACCCCAATTTATAACTGGCATTCTGTGCACAGCTGTGTATTTGTATGTGCATTATTTATAGGTTGCTCCAAGGAATATTTGCTACTGCCTGTTACTTCCAGCACCAGGTATCTTTCTGGTCATCAAACAAGTGTGTTGATGCAATATAAAAGCTGCCAGGAAGCTGCAGGCTTCCTCAGCCCAGGGATCAAAAGTATGTTTGGAAAGAGCCAGTGCCTAGAGCTGTAACAAGTGTTACAGCACTGCAGCTGAGCCAGCCTCCAACTAACTATGCAAACACAATCCCAGTCTGCATATAGGACAAAATTCCTAAGGGCAAGACACTAAAATCCCTCTTCTCAGGGTGCTTCCCTAGCACCCCCATATAAAAGTTAGTAGTTCTTGAACTGCTTTATTACTTTAGAGTGGCTGAGGCAGATACCTGGTTATTTAAGGGGCAGGATAAATGAGCTGAGATAGCTTTCCCATCCCAATTCACTAGGGAACGCTTGGAAATTCCACCTGACACTGGGACTGCGCTGTGCTCTTAAACAATCTCCCGTCTGATCCGATTGTTCCCCAGTGGGGAGGCAGGCTGCAGCTAGCTCAAGAGTCATTGATTGGATTAACAGCCTAATTCCCAACAGATGAATAGAATACTGATGTCTTGTCAGCCCACATCATAGAAGGAAAACACAATCTGCTTCTACAGCCCCGAAATTTAACCCTTTGTTTCCCCACTCCCCCTCGCCAGGCACAGGGCTGAATGCACTGCTCCAGCACTTTCAGCTCAAGATCCTACCCATTTGAATGAGAAAAGATATATTAACCTTTGGGACGCTCT